>NW_020955801.1:383233-386988 GCF_003031625.1 Empidonax traillii
AAATTTCCATTATAATTTTATGTTACCACGAATTTTTGAAATAACACGTCAGCATAGGTTATCATTAATCCAACTCTGCATACAGGAAAAAATGAGAATTTGATGGCAAACATATCTTTCAAACTAGAGTAGAAGCAGGAAATTTAAGAACATCAACCAATTCTGAAAGTGCAAGAAGCCAGAACCACCATGGCTAACATTCAAATTCTAATCAGGTAATTACTACATTTCATTCACCTTTACATATAGAACTGCTGTCCTAAAATCAACCTCAGTAACAGGTATTTTGAAAAAAGTCTTGGTTTCATTTTCTATGGAAGCCTCTCACCATCCTTGCACTAGGGATGGTGCCACTCCAGAGTCATTTTGTCATCAGAATAGCACCGTGCAGTTCTGTTACTCTCCCAACTCTGAAACAAACTTTATTTCTGACTAAAACAAAATTTAGATTGAAGGAGTTTAAATAAACAGTACACGTCACCAGGCACCAGAGGGGATTTTCCCATTTGATAACAGAAAATCCTGCAAAAGAACACTGGCTCAAACTGAATCCTACAATTCTATATGTCTTGACAGGCTACAGCAGGTGTAACTGCCAAAAACACTAGCCTTGAATACACTTCCTCAGGCAGTCTTCAGAGGCAGGCCACAAAATGGTCTGTTGTCACCGAGCCTGCCTTGCCATCCTGTTTTTTAAGGCCATCCATGTGCAAACAGGATAAACAGCTCTGGAGACATCAGCCTGTTCATCAAAGACATTTATCCCTCACTCATCTCCCAAAGGCCCCTTAATCTTTCTAAGGCCTCATGAACCTCCTAACGACTGAAATCTGCAAAGCCAGTGGTCAAGGAGTGATGGAAATTACAGGCAACAGAAGCCTTCCCAAACCCCATGCTCACTGTTCAAGGAAAGGAAGCCACTGGGACCCAGAAGTACACTTGAATATCTGTCTGGGCTTCACATTGCTGATTTGATTTTAGCTTTACTTCCATTTAAAAGTAATTCAAAACAGCTGTACGGTTTGGAGGCCATCTTCAGCTAAGAGTAATCTCTCTCTGGCAAACATGCTCAGGGGAATAGTTACAAACTTAGCTTATCCACTACCAGTGACGAACACTCATACCCAAATAATCCCATAAACCATCACTGGGGCTATAAATAGGCTACCAGTGGCACTGCAGGATCCCCAGGGCTAGCAAGACAACAATATCTGCAGAGGATGTATTTCAGCATTTCATTGTTCATCTGCTAATTAGGAGACAAGAAGCTTCAAGTTTCACATACTATTTTAAGTGTTGCAGTAGTCTTTACTTGGATACCTTTGGGTTTTTTTATCTGCTATGTTCTCATAAAGTTCAAAAAAAGAGAACTTACTTTTTTAAGCTATTTAAGTTATACCCAGATGCAATATACAGGTCTGAATACACTAGCTGAGGATCCTGATGTCCAAATAAATATATAGGTAGAAATTACAATTATAGAATACATGTAAGTTTACTCACATGATTATAAATAAGTAAAAGCAAACAGTGAAAGAATCGCGGACACTTCATGCAAATTAAAGTTTCTATGTACATGCTATAACAAACAGAACTTGAAAGGACTTTTTAACTGTAGCCAGGCAAATCCACTTTTGGAGTGCCACAACTACAATTAATGGCTTTGGGTCAGCAGTAACTCAGAAAATGCCTTACTATCATGTACTTCTTTTAGCAGCAAAACCTAATCCCCCGCAGAATTAGTGTATTTATTACACACTGATTATGTGAAGCTTTTACAGTATAAAGCAGCCACTGCTGCAACGATCTGCAACAGCGAGAGATTTCAGACAAAAGTCACACACAACTGGAGAACGGGTTTCACTCAAGCAGTTAGTAATGCATCCTCTGTCTCCAAATACAGAAGGGACATGGAATTTGTCAGCCTCCCATTACTGGATTTAATGTAGCACTGGAATGGAACCTATTTACAGAAATGTGCTGTCAAAAGGTTACGAACAGTGCAAGATGAGATAAATCCACTGATGTTTTAAGAGCAATTCTTCAGCTTAAGGTACTGCAAAACAAAGTTGAATGAGAACACAAAATCCTATTGTTACCAAATCATCCAAATGCCACAAAATAGATAGGCTTCAAGTTGAAAAGACCCAACTTCTTAGAATACTATACTTTGTGCTTAGACAATTCATTGTCTTCGTAAAACTTGTATCCTCTCCTTTAGCCCTAGCAGTGTTTAGAAACTTAATTATCAGTATTTCTCTGCCTGTACTACTTTCTTGCCTATTATCAGCTCAAGTGTTTAAGGACTTAAAAAAAACAAACAAACTTTGCTTCATCTGGTATTAACCTTTAAAAGCTATTCTGAGAAAGTCCCTTCATCTTTAGTGAATCTTCAGTGAAGCTTTTCTTCCATTTATTTTGGACACTGTCAGAAGACTATAAATCCATATGGCAAAACAAAAAAAATGAAATATAAGAAAAATGCCACAATGATAAAATTTAAAGAAAGGATGTTTAGGCTGTTAATTCCATCCTTCTCTCTCCATGCCTCCCTCTCAGAAGGAATTCAGGGAATAAGTATAGTCTGGGTGAATTAAATAAGCAATAGAACAATGCTCTCTAGGTACAATTATAAAAGATTATACATTTTCTATGCCTTTCAATAGTGCAGTATCCATCATCATTTTTGATTAGTATCCCCAAATCACTGTATTGAATATTTTATCAAAAGAGATGCAAGTAGCACCTAGAATGTTTCCCACAATTAATTTTCATTTGAAAATGAAAAGCAGATATGTAGGAGCAGCTATATCAGAAATTGAGTTCGAAAAAGCAAAAACTAGACAGAACTGACTAGAATTTTAATCTATAAACTACAGTGATGTCACAGATGTCCAGGCTAAGAATAAAAGAGCAAAGGGTCAGGAAAGCTGAAGGTAAATCTTTAAAAGGCAAAGCTTTTAAATAAAAAATATTAGCTTAGAAAGAAACCTCACACCTACAGCCAAAGAATTGAATGAAAACTCTGGGAATGCTGTTCACTTCACTACTACAATCTTCATGAGAAACAAGCAGAGGAAACTCACCATAGGCTGTCCAGGTTCAGAAAACTTAACTTTAATATCCTGCAGATGTTTCAAGATAGGTTCATCATATTCCTAAGCAGAAAAATAGTAAAACCCTATTTAGCAGGCAATATTTGGAAGAACCTCCTCTTAGCCATCTTGTAATTATTCAGCAATTTTAACTAAAGTAAAGACCTGGATCCAAATTTCTTAAATCAGTCGCAAATACTTTGTGCCAAATTCTCAATCATTAGGCCTCTCCTTCAGTAAAAAAGGTGCCAAATGCCAGGTTGTGTGAGTATGACCAAAAATACAGTAACCATTCAGGGTATTTATTGCCAGTGAGACTCACAGAAAGACACGCTCCAGGGAATTCTGCCTTAACAGCATTAAAAACAATTAATATAACTGGGCAAAACAGTGCTTGTCCATCATTAGCCTTTCAAGCATCTTTAGGGATTCTAAAGGTTCAAATATTTGGCCTCTCATACAATCATAGAATAGATTGGGTTGGAAAAGACCTCCAAGATCATCAAGTCCAACCCCTGATCCAACTCCAATTACTATAGCATGGCACTAAGGGCCACATCCAATCTCTGCTTAAAAACCTCCAGGGATGGTGAATCCACCACCTCTCTGGGTAGGCTGTTCCAATGCTTGATTACCCTCTCTGTAAAGAATTTCTTCCTA
>NW_020955802.1:0-1748 GCF_003031625.1 Empidonax traillii
CAGCCCTGTCTGGGGAATCTGACAATTTAGAAAGAATATAAGGGTATAAATCAGAGTCTCAAATGCTGGGTTTTCAATGAAGGGAATGTGTGGCTCATGTCCTTGAAGTGCAAGGGTTTGGTTTTAACTCAAGTCTATCCCCTCCAGCACCACTCAAGAAGGGGAAGGAATCTCCCAGACTTTGTATCTAATCTACCCACGTGCATATTTTGGATGCCCTTGTGCACCTCAAATGGCATCTGACCTCTCTGTTTCTGCATCTGAGGGGACACATGTATGTGGGATTGGAGAGACATGGCCAAACCCCTTCCCTCTACACAATCCTTGTTGTTCTCCTTTACTGTAGAAAATCCCTGATGGTTAGCCTGGGTTCGATAACTACTTAGGCTCTTAGATGCCCCATTTCCGCTGGGTGAATCCATTCAATCCATAACTCAACTTCAATGGTCAGAAGGCCCCAATTGTTCCAGAATATAATCCTGCTAAAGAGAAAAAAATCTCCTTTGGGCAGGTGTTATGAACTTTTTATAGAAATGTTAATTCAACCCCAAATCCTGTTTAGACACAGAAGAAAGACTGGAATGTTCTAAAGTGGCATTAGTTACTTATTTGGTAGTTTTGGGGGAGATTGCTGTTTAAAGAGATGTTTTGGTAGCAAGGCAGTGTTAGAGACTGTATTTGGAAAAGGGACAAAACAGACTCGACTTGGGGAAAATCAACTGAATTTATTGCCTATTGAAAAGAGAGTAGGAGGAAGAGGAATAAACACAAAACTAGAACACCTGGTCTCCACCCTCCAATCATCTGAGCCTCAACTCATTCTCAGATTCTCTACCTCCTCATCCCTCCCAGCAGCACAATGGGATGGGCAATGGGGGTGACAGTGAGATCATAACAAGTAGTTTGCTTCAGTCCTTCCTCGCGCTCTTCCCCTGCTCAAGTGTAGGTCTCTTCCACAGGCTGCAGTCCATCAGGATAAACTGGCTCCAGTGTGAACTCTCCATTATCTACTAGATCTCCATGAGCTGCAATCATTCACCTACCCCACCTGCTCTGTGTGGGACCATCCAAGGGCTGAAGGTGGATCTCTTTTCCACCATGGACTTCCATGGGGTGCAAGGAGCAGAGCTGGCTCACCATAGTCCTCTCCATGGGCTGTAGGGGAATCCCTTCTGCTGCACATGAAGCAACCCCTCTCTGACCTTCGCTGTCTCTGTTTGCTGCAGGGCTGGTTCTCACAATTTTCCTCCCTCCACACTGCCTGGCCTGCTCTTGCCTATTCTTCAGTCTATCCATCCAGAAGAGCCAGGAACGTTTGCGGATGGGCTGAGCTGTGTCCTGCGGGGGTCCTTTGGAAAAACGCCTTGAAGTGGCTTTCCCTGGCACAGGGCAGCCCTGCCCTTGCCTCACTGAGACCCCCACAGATCCCCAGCAGCCAGCACCTGGCCCGAGCACCCCGTACATCTGCCCGTGGGTCACTGCCAGTTGACAGCAGGAATTTATTCCACGCTGCTCAATGCACACAAAGAAGCAAAAGCAGAGCGGGAGAGCAGTCCCACAGAGTGGGGCAATCCTGTTCTTGCAGGAAGTGGGGCAGAGAGGACACTCAGGGCTGGTGTGGGAAGTGGGCTCTGCACCCACCTGTGCACCCCACGGCCATTCCTGCATCGCTGCTTGTGTGTCAGTGACAGCTCTGGAGACTGACAGGGATCAACACGTTCACACATCAGTTATCAACCCCTGCCAGA
>NW_020955802.1:8587-9776 GCF_003031625.1 Empidonax traillii
AAAGGATTTGGTACTGAAGATAAAGAAAAGGGATTAAAACTCCAGACATAACTTCAGCAGCATGTAAGCAATATTAAAGGCCAACCAATCCTGAGCTTAGCTTTTGCAATATGTATGAGCTTATTACACATGTTATAAAATGACTGCCTTATAGATAATAAATCGAACGCGCTTATTGATCGTGAGGTCGTTGTGTGTTCCTCCGTCCCCACACCCATGGACTTCCATGCATTGCAGAGGCACAGCTGCCTCACCGTGATCCCCTCCAGGGGCTGCAGGGGAATGTCTGCTCTGGCACCTGGAGCAACCCCTCCCCTTCCTTTGCTGTCCCTGTTGCTGCAGGACTGTTTCTCACAATTGCCAGGCCAGGTTTTTGCACTTTTTAATCGATCTGTTCACAGAGGAGCCACGATCATCACTGATGAGCTGAGCTGTGTCCTGCAGGAGGTCCTTTGGTTTGCCTTGAAGTGGCTTTCCCTGGCACAGGGCAGCCTTGACCTTCCCTCACTGAGACCCCCACCAGGCCCCAGCTGCCAGCACATGGCCCAAGCACCTTGTACATCTGCCTGTGGGTCACTGTGAGATGACAGCAGGACTTTATTCCATGCTGCACCTTGCACAGATCCCACTTTCCCAGGTGTTTTACTAAGGCAGACTCCACTGGGAAGAGCCGATCTGACCGGCAAGTTGAAAGCAGAGCAGGAGAGCAATCACACAGAGTGGGGCAATCCTGTTCTTGCAGGAAGTGGGGCAGAGAGGACACTCAGGGCTGGTGTGGGAAGTGGGCTCTGCACACACCTGTGCACCCCACAGCCATTCTTGCATCGCTGCTTGTGTGTCAGTGACAGCTCTGGAGACTGACAGGGATCAGCATGTTCACACATCAACCGCTTATCACCCACTGCCAGACAGTGATACAGCTCATCATATTATATACTGGAACAGGGCCACAGCAGTAAAGAATGTAAACTAAAACAGAGAGAAAGTGGTACACCAACCAGACCCTGCTGTGGCTGGGGTTTAGATTCAGCCCTGTCTGGGGAATCTGACAATTTAGAAAGAATATAAGGGTATAAATCAGAGTCTCAAATGCTGGGTTTTCAATGAAGGGAATGTGTGGCTCATGTCCTTGAAGTGCAAGGGTTTGGTTTTAACTCAAGTCTATCCCCTCCAGCACCACTCAAGAAGG
>NW_020955802.1:13246-14875 GCF_003031625.1 Empidonax traillii
GACCAGGTTTCCTTCCCAGCTGCACACTGGGTTTCCCACAGCAGAGTCTCAGATGTCTGGATCTTTAAAGCAATTCAATCATGGCACAGTAACACAGAAGCAGTCTGATCTGGGTGCCTGTGAGAAGGGATTCTCAGCTTTGGGTTTTGTACCCTTCCAATGTATGCAGCTGATATTTTGGGGTCTTCCCTCTGAACCATTTGCTCCTGCTGTGTCTCTGAGTGTCCAATCACCTGGGTGGTGCCACAGGTCCCTTGGCCCTTTGTTGTGCAAGGCATTGGCACCATGCCTGGGGCTCCCTCCATTTCCACACAACCTGCAGCTCTCACTGTGGTTGCACACCGAGCTGTCTGCACTGAATGTGTTCCTCAACACTGGTCTGCTTCATGTTTACAGGCCATGTCATGGTGGGTTAACCGTGGGCAGCTGTCAGACTCTCCACCCAGCTGCTCCTTCACTCTCACTCCACCAGAGGGCAGGGGTGGAAAATAGGATGGAAAAGCTCATGTGTCAAGATAAAGACAGGGAGATAACACACCAATTACTGTCACAGACGAAACAGACTCGACTTGGGGAAAATCAGTAGAATTTATTGCCTATTGAAAAGAGAGTAGGAGGAAGAGGAATAAACACAAAACTAGAACACCTGGTCTCCAGCCTCCAATCATCCGAGCCTCAACTCATTCTCAGATTCTCTACCTCCTCATCCCTCCCAGCAGCACAATGGGATGGGCAATGGGGGTGACAGTGAGAACATAACAAGTAGTCCTTCCTCGCGCTCTTCCCCTGCTCATGTGTGGGTCTCTTCCACAGGCTGCAGTCCATCAGGATAAACTGGCTGCAGTGTGAGCTCTCCATGAGCTGCAAGAACTCCATCAGTTGCAATCGTTCACCCACCCCACCTGCTCTGTGTGGGGTCATCCAAGGGCTGAAGGTGGATCCCCTTCCCACCGTGGACTTTTATGGGGTGCAGGAAGCAGAGCTGGCTCACCATAGTCCTCTGCATGGGCTGTAGGGGAACCCCTTCTGCTGCACATGAAGCAACCCCTCTCTGTCCTTCCCTGTCCCTGTTTGCTGCAGGGCTGGTTCTCACAATTTTCTTCCCTCCATACTGCCAGGCCTGCTTTTGCCCATTCTTCAGTCTATCCATCCAGAAGAGCCTGGAGCGTTTGCTGATGGGCTCAGCTGTGTCCTGGGGCCTTTTGGAAAAACGCCTTGAAGTGGCTTTCCCTGGCACAGGGCAGCCCTGCCCTTGCCTCACTGAGACCCCCACAGATCCCCAGCAGCCAGCACCTGGCCCGAGCACCCCGTACATCTGCCCGTGGGTCACTGCCAGTTGACAGCAGGAATTTATTCCACGCTGCACGATGCACAGAAACAAGCAAAAGCAGAGCAGGAGAGCAGTCCCACGGAGTGGGGCAATCCTGTTCTTGCAGGAAGTGGGGCAGAGAGGACACTCAGGGCTGGTGTGGGAAGTGGGCTCTGCACCCACCTGTGCACCCCACGGCCATTCCTGCATCGCTGCTTGTGTGTCAGTGACAGCTCTGGAGACTGACAGGGATCAACACGTTCACACATCAGTTATCAACCCCTGCCAGACAGTGATACAGCTCATCATCTTACACGAGA
>NW_020955802.1:17765-20659 GCF_003031625.1 Empidonax traillii
TCAGAATGAGGGAATGAACACCCGGATAAGCATACATAAATACATAAATCATCAACATAATGGGATTTTCCTCCTTTGTAGAATAAATCATTCCTGCAACCAAACATATAAAGTTGATGCTGTACATTACGAAGAAGGAGATAATTGATTTCATGGCTTTGATGTGGGCATCCATGCTGAGGTCCTTCATGGAGGTGGTCTGCATGTTGCATTTGTGTCTCCAGAGAGAAAAGAGAAGGAGAAGGGCAGAAGAGGTAACTGCTGTTAATGAAGTGGCATATCCAAAGCCACTGATAAAATAAAGAGTGAGAAATTGTTCCTCTATCTTGACTTTCACTTTCCAAAAATGTCCTTGCCTGGTGGAATTGTTACAATGCAGTTTATTAGTGAAATCATAGACAAGGATTCCAGCTACCAGGGAGAAAAGCGCAGACCCCAACAAGAGCCAGGGCACCATCCTGTCAACTTTTACTTTCAGGTAGATGAAGAAGCTGTTCCTGAAATTGGCAATTTTTATACAATAAAAGACACAAAGACAGGCTGAAACCCAAAAGTTGGAACAAGTGAAAAAGCTCTGAGCACTACTAAGGAGTTGAAGAGTTGGGTGAACATGAAGGTAGTTGGGATAAATGATTGAAAGAAAGGAAAATACCCAAAAGATGCACAAATACCAAAACCTGGAACATCCCAGTAACAGCAAGATCTTCTCATAAGAGTTCAAGGTTTTCTTTCTCACCCAGGTCATGCAAATCACAGAAACAATGAAAGCATTTATCCACATGCCAGCAAATGCCTCAAAGGTGATGATGGCCAGAGCTGTGGCATCATATGAAGTGACATTGAATTGTTCTTGAGAGTAACAAGCTTCCATCGTGGGATTGGGAGCAGTACTGTGCTGGACAAGGGGGCTGCTGCACCACTGCCAAGCTCAGGTCAGCGGTTGCTGTTCCCTGAGTGTCCCGTCTGGAAAGAGGAGCTTTATAGAGCTGCTGGTGGGGGGGATTGTGGTGCCGCTCCCCTTGAGAGCAGGGCAGGTGCAGGGATGTAAATGTGCTGGGTGTCCCCTTACCTGGTGTCAGTGTCACTCTGCAGTATTTGAATGTTGGTTCAGGAGGGCTGTGTTGAGTGACACAAAGAGTGGAGATGTTTTTCTGCAGAGATCAGTGTTGTGATTCTGTGAGTGACCCTTGTTTGATCCCTGTCAGGCTTCAGGATCGGTGTTCTTCTGTCCCTTGGTCACCATTAGGGCTCACTCAGAGTGGGGGAGAAATGCCTCACATGCAATATTGGGGCAGTTTTGGGCACCACAATATAAGAGAGATATTAAGCCATTAAAGAATTCCAGGAGGTTGATGAAGGGCCTTGAGGGGAAGCCTTATGAGAAGCTGAGGTCACTCCTCTGTTCAGCTGGAGAAGAGACTGAGGGGAGACCTCATGGCAGTGACAACTGCCTTGTGAGGAGAAGAGGGGAGGCAGGCACAGTGTCTTCTCTGTGGGGATAAGTGACAGGACCCAAGGGAATGGCCTGAAGTGTCAGGGCAGGTGTAGTTTGGACATTAGAAAAATTTTTTTACCCAGAGAGTGGTTGGGCACTGTCGTGGTTTTGCTCTGGGTCAATTTGCTTTCCACCCCCCACACAATTACTACTAGTTGAGAGAATGTTTTTGCAGACAAAAGAGAGACAGGATTTGGGGAAAATAGTATAAACATTTATTACTAGTAAAACAAAAACTACTAATAAATTAAAAAGTTAAGAACTATATCTACAACAATTTCTACTCAAGTTGAAGTGCTATATATTTACAGAAATACTTTTTCCCCTTTTATACTAGTCCAAGGAGGAGAAGTAGTCTCATTCTCTATTTTTGGAGTTCCAGTTCTCTCTCTCTAGTAATAGATCTTCAGTAGCAGCAGTATTCTCCTTGCAGCTGGAACTTTTTCTCTCTCTTTCTTGCTCTGTGTTGGCTTCCAGGGCTGGGCTTACCCCCCTCCTGGGCTAAGACCAAAGGCTGGAGGTTACCCAGGTCCCGAAGGGTTTTCCTTCCATAGGCTTGCAAGGGGACACTTGCTTACTATGGATCTTCTTCCACAGGGTTACAGGGGATAATGGCTTAAGAGTTCACTCCTTTTTCCTTATGGAGGTCCCTCCCCATGGGAGAACAGTCCTTGACAGACTTCTCAGCATGGGTCTAGCATGGATCCACACACACACGGATCCCAACATCTCACATGGGCTGTCTCGCTCCAGCATGAGATTTCTCAGGGTCACAAAATCTTCAACAGCAGTATGGATCCACACACACACGGATCCCAGTATCCCACATGAGTCGTCACTGCTCCAGCACAGGTTTCCCTCAGGGTCACAAATCTCCACCAGGACTCTGCTTCACTTCAGTCCTTCTCATGAAGTCTCGGTTCTCTTTGATATATCCACAGACTCCTCTGTCAGCCGCATGGGGGGTCTCCTTACTCCAACAAACTTTTACAAGTAGCAGGGATTACCTTTCAGTCTTTTCCCTGCTGAGGAGAGAGAGCGAAAAGGGGCGGTGGGGGAGAACAAGCCCCCCCTTTCGCACTTTACTTTTCTTGCTGCAGCTTCAGCTGCCAGCTTCGACCTTGGAAGCTCCGTTATCTTTCGGCTGGAATTCTTCCACAGCAGTTTCTGTCCAAGCAGTTCATCTTTTAAACTTTTTTTCTTCACTCTTTTACAAGAGAGAAGGGAGGACTTCAGTGCTACACCTGCTCCCCCCACCCTGGCCCAAGCTGGGGGAGGAGGGAGTCTGGCCCTGCTCGGACCCGCTACTCCTCTCCCCTACATGGCTGCTGCCCCTAATTTCAACTGCGCAAACAAACCTTCTCTTCCGTTTTCTTGAAGATGTAATTAGCAAAGGCGT
>NW_020955802.1:21652-23259 GCF_003031625.1 Empidonax traillii
TCAGGCACAGGGTGTGACTCTTGGGGATGGTCCTGTGCAGGGCCAGGAGTTGGACTCAGTGATCACTGTTGGTCCCTTCCAACTCAAAATATTCTGTGATTCTGTGAACAATTCTTTATCTGAGTCCTATTTTCTTACTTGTATGTGATGCTGCTCTAAATTGACATCATCGAGGTGTAGATTTGGATTACTCTGCTAACATAAGTATGTTGATGTCATTAAGAGCTGGAGAGGAATGCTCTGAGAAACAGCTGCTATGGAGGAAAATGGCCTGACCCTTCTATCCCACCATGGCAGGGGGTTTGGAATTAGAGGAACTTTAACATCCCTTCCAGCCTGAAAAATACTCCTGTAGTAATTGCATTAGGTACAGGCTGACTTTCTCCAGCTCTCCAGACTGCTTTTATGTCATTTACTATGGAGTTTTGTTTTATTAAAGTCACTCCCGAGCTATCCCTCTGCTCATCAACACTTTTCCATGGCAAAAGCATTTTTAACTCTTTCACTTCTCAATCATGAAAACTTGGAATGTGACCCAAAGCAGATTTCCATACCCTGCCAGCACTGGGCAGCCCCTCCCACTGAGCTCTGCCATCTCTGCTGTGTCAGCTTCCCCAGGCTGGGCACATCACTGCATCTCTCCATCTGGGCTGTGCACCGTGGCTGTGCTGGTGGATAATGTGTCCCCTACAGGTCCACCAGCAGAGTGAGGCTGGTGCACAGGGCAGTGAGACTGTGCTGGGTGTCATGTTCTTAGAGCTTGCTAAGAGAAATTAGCAATTTTTATGCAATAAAAGGCAGAAACTACAGAAAACCGGTAGAAACTCACAAGTTGAAATAATCAAAAAAGGTTTGAATAGAAACAACTAGCGGAAGTACGGTGTGAGCACGAAGGCAATTGGGATAAATAATTGAGAAAAATGCATACACACATGAGATGTCAAAATTCAAAAACCCAGGGCGAGCCTCCCACAAGCAGCAAGATCTTCTCATTAGAGTTCAAGGTTTTCCTTTTGACCCAGGACATGCAAATTACACAAAAAATGAAAGTGTTTATCCACATGCCAGCAAATGCCTCAAAGGTGATGGTGGCCACAGATGAGGCATTCTATAGAGTGACACTGAATTGTTCTAGAGAGTGACAAGCTTCCATCCTGGGAGCTGGGAGCAGTGCTGTGCTGGACAAGGGGGCTGTTGCACCAATGCCAAGCGCAGGTCAGCGGCTGCTGATCCCTGAGTGTCCCGTCTGGAAAGAGGAGGTTTATAGAGCTGCTGGTGGGGGGGATTGTGGTGCCGCTCCCCTTGAGAGCAGGGCAGGTGCAGGGATGTAAATGTGCTGGGTGTCCCCTTACCTGGTGTCAGTGTCACTCTGCAGTATTTGAATGTTGGTTCAGGAGGGTTGTGTTGAGTGACACAAGGAGTGGAGAGGCTTTTTTGCAGTGGGCAGTTTTCTGATTTTGTGGGGGACGCATTTTGATCCCTGTGAGGATTTAGAATCTGTGTTCTTCTGTCGCTTGGCCACCCAAACTGAGCAAATTAATTTTGTCTGCAGTCATTAAAAAATATTATTTCTTTTGATAATTGTTGATGTTGTTGGAAGGCACAGC
>NW_020955802.1:23894-28848 GCF_003031625.1 Empidonax traillii
CTGGGGAATCTGACAATTTAGAAAGAATATAAGGGTATAAATCAGAGTCTCAAATGCTGGGTTTTCAATGAAGGGAATGTGTGGCTCATGTCCTTGAAGTGCAAGGGTTTGGTTTTAACTCAAGTCTATCCCCTCCAGCACCACTCAAGAAGGGGAAGGAATCTCCCAGACTTTGTATCTAATCTACCCTTGTGCATATTTTGGATGCCCTTGTGCACCTTAAATGGCATCTGACCTCTCTGTTTCTGCATGTGAGGGGACACGTGTATGTGAGATCTGAGAGACATGGACAAACCCTTTCCCTCTACACAATCCTTGTTGTTCTCCTTTACTGTAGAAAATCCCTGATGGTTAGCCTGGGTTCGATAACTACTTAGGCTCTTAGATGCCCCATTTCCTCTGGGTGAATCCATTCAATCCATAACTCAACTTCAATGGTCAGAAGGCCCCAATTGTTCCAGAATATAATCCTGCTAAAGAGAAAAAAATCTCCTCTGGGCAGGTGTTATGAACTTTTTATAGAAATGTTAATTCAACCCCAAATCCTCTTTAGACACAGAAGAAAGGCTGGAATGTTCTAAAGTGGCATTAGCTACTTATTTGGTAGTTTTTGGGGATTGCTGTTTAAAGAGATGGTTTGGTAGCAAGGCAGTGTTAGAGACTGTATTTGGAAAAGGGACAAAACAGACTCGACTTGGGGAAAATCAACTGAATTTATTGCCTATTGAGAAGAGAGTAGGAGGAAGAGGAATAAACACAAAACTAGAACACCTGGTCTCCACCCTCCAATCATCTGAGCCTCAACTCATTCTCAGATTCTCTACCTCCTCATCCCTCCCAGCAGCACAATGGGATGGGCAATGGGGGTGACAGTGAGAACATAAGTTGTTTGCTTCAGTCCTTCCTCGCGCTCTTCCCCTGCTCAAGTGTAGGTCTCTTCCACAGGCTGCAGTCCATCAGGATAAACTGGCTCCAGTGTGAGCTCTCCATTATCTACTAGATCTCCATGAGCTGCAATCATTCACCCACCCCACCTGCTCTGTGTGGGACCATCCAAGGGCTGAAGGTGGATCTCTTTTCCACCATGGACTTCCATGGGGTGCAAGGAGCAGGGCTGGCTCACCATAGTCCTCTCCATGGGCTGTAGGGGAATCCCTTCTGCAGCATATGAAGCAACCCCTCTCTGTCCTTCCCTGTCCCTGTTTGCTGCAGGGCTGGTTCTCACAATTTTCCTCCCTCCACACTGCCAGGCCTGCTCTTGCCTGTTCTTCAGTCTATCCATCCAGAAGAGCCTGGAGCGTTTGCTGATGGGCTCAGCTGTGTCCTGCGGGGGTCCTTTGGAAAAACGCCTTGAAGTGGCTTTCCCTGGCACAGGGCAGCCCTGCCCTTGCCTCACTGAGACCCCCACGGATCCCCAGCAGCCAGCACCTGGCCCGAGCACCCCGTACATCTGCCCGTGGGTCACTGCCAGTTGACAGCAGGAATTTATTCCACGCTGCTCAATGCACACAAACAAGCAAAAGCAGAGCAGGAGAGCAGTCCCACAGAGTGGGGCAATCCTGTTCTTGCAGGAAGTGGGGCAGAGAGGACACTCAGGGCTGGTGTGGGAAGTGGGCTCTGCACCCAACTGTGCACCCCACGGCCATTCCTGCATCGCTGCTTGTGTGTCAGTGACAGCTCTGGAGACTGACAGGGATCAACACATTCACACATCAGTTATCAACCCCTGCCAGACAGTGATACAGCTCCTCATCTTCCACGAGAACAGGGCCACAGCAGCAAGAAATGTCAACTAAAACAGACAGAAACCTGTTCTTTAGTTCAGTCATTTCAATCAGCAGATCAAGAAGCATTTGTTGCAGGTTTGCACTATTGTTACTGCCCTTTTGCAGCCAGTCAATGTATACAAAGTCAAAATGACTTTGCTGTTGACAGTAACTTTGCTCTGAAAACCATCTAAAGTAAATGAGAATAATAATAGATTTAAATCACAACAATATTAGTTGAAAGACTTTGAAGGATGTATTCTGAACATCTGGATCATCTACGCTGGCTGGAGAGTTGCCCTGGAAGTTAATTGACATGTTTGCTCTAAAGAAGTAGTCACATTTTGCAAACAATCCAGCTTTTGTTCCAGTGTCTACTTCACGCAAAACTTGCATTTCATATAGGATAGAATCTTTAGCAGTGTCTTTTTCAGATTGGGATTGCTGAAAATTACAATAAGGGAATGAAAACTCGGAAAAGCATTCTGAGATACATAAAAAAGAAACTTCAGGTGATTTTGCCTCTTAATTGCAGAAGTCAGTGTCAAGACAAAAAATACAAAGTTCATGCTGTAGATTATGAAAAAGGAGAGAATGCATTTCATGGCTTTGATGTGGGCATCCATGCTGAGGTCCTTCATGGAGTTTGTCTGCATGTTGCGTTTGTGTCTCCAGAGGGAAAAGAGAAGCAGAAGGGCAGAAAAGATGACTACTGTGAATGGAGTGGCAAATCCAAAGCCAATGATAAAACAAAAGGGGAGAAAATGTTCCTCTCTTCTGATCCTTGCTTTCCCAATACATTCTTGGCTGGTCACATTGAGGATTTTACAGAGGGCTTTGTCAGCGACGTTGTAGACAGCGGCTCCGATAACCGGGGAGAAAAACACTGACCCCAGCAAGAGCCAGGGCACCATCCTGTCAACTTTTACTTTCAGGTAGATGAAGAAGCTGTTCCTGAAATTGGCAATTTTTATACAATAAAAGACACAAAGACAGGCTGAAACACAGAAGTTGGAACAATCAAGAAAGTTCTCAGTACTCTTACGTAGTTGAAATATGGGGTGAACATGAAGGGAGAGGGGATAAATTACTGAGAGAAAGAAATATACCCATGAGATGCACAAACACCAAAACCTGGAGAATCCCAATAATAGCAAAATCTTCTCGTTAGAGTTCAAGGTTTTCTTTCTCACCCAGGTCATGCAAATCACAGAAACAATGAAAGCATTTATCCACATGCCAGCAAAGGCCTCAAAGGTGATGATGGCCAGAGCTGAGGAACCACGTGAGGTGATATTGTATATCTCCTGTGAGAGACAAGCTTCCATCCTGGGAGTTGGGAGCGGTGCTGTGCTGGACAAGGGAGCTGTTGCACCAATGCCAAGGGCAGGTCAGCGGCTGCTGTTCCCTGAGTGTCCCGTCTGGATAGAGGAGCTTTATAGAGCTGCTGGTGGGGGGGATTGTGGTGCCGCTCCCCTTGAGAGCAGGGCAGGTGCAGGGATGTAAATGTGCTGGGTGTCCCCTTACCTGGTGTCAGTGTCACTCTGCAGTATTTGAATGTTGGTTCAGGAGGGCTGTGTTGAGTGACACAAAGAGTGGAGAGGTTTTTTGCAGTGAGTCGTGTTGTGATTTTGTGGGGGACGTATTTTGATCTCTGTGAGGATTTAGAATCTGGGTTCTTCTGTCTCTTCGTCGCGGAGATGTTTTTGTGCAGAGATCAGTGTTGTGATTCTGTGAGTGACCCTTGTTTGATCCCTGTCAGGCTTCAAGGTTTGGGTTCTTCTGTCCCTTGTTCACCAATAGGCCTCACTCAGAGAGGGGGAGAAATGCCTCACATGCAATATTGGAGAACAGTTTTGGGCACCACAATATAAGAAAGATATTAAGCCATTAGAGAATTCCAGGAGGTTGATGAAGGGCCTTGAGGGGAAGCTTTATGAGAAGCTGAGGTCACTCCTCTGTTCAGCTGGAGAAGAGACTGAGGGGAGACCTCATGGCAGTGACAACTGCCTTGTGAGGGGAAGAGGGGAGGCAGGCACAGTGTCTTCTCTGTGGGGATAAGTGACAGGACCCAAGTGTCAGGGCAGGTGTAGTTTGGACATTAGAAAAACGTTTTTTACCCAGAGAGTGGTTGGGCAGTGAACAGGCTCCCCAGGAAAGTGTTCACAGCACCAAGCCCTACAGAGTTCAAGAAGTGTTTGGGTGATACTCTCAGGCACAGGGTGTGACTCTTGGGGATGGTCCTGTGCAGGGCCAGGAGTTGGACTCAGTGATCTCTGTTGGTCCCTTCCAACTCAAAATATTCTGTGATTCTGTGAACAATTCTTTATCTGAGTCCCATTTTCTTACTTGTATGCGATGCTGATCTAAATTGACATCATCGAGGTGTAGATTTGGATTACTCTGTTAACATCAGTATGTTGATGTCATTAAGAGCTGGAGAAGAATGCTCTGAGAAACAGCTGCTATGGAGGGAAATGGTCTGAGCCTTCTACCCCACCATGGCAGGGTCCCTTCCAACCTGAAAAGCAGCCCTGTATAAATTGCATTAGGTACAGGCAGATTTTGTTCATCTCTCCAGACTACTTTTATTTGGTTTACTATAAAGTTTTGTTATAATAATGTCACTCCTGAGCTGTCCCTCTGCTCATCAACACTTTTCTGTGGCAAAAGCATTTTTAATTGTTTCATTCTCAATTAGGATAACTTGGCATGTGACCCCAAAGCAGTTTTCCATACCCTGCCAGCACTGGACAGCCCCTCCCATTGAGATCTGCCATCTCTGCTGTGTCAGCTTCCCCAGGCTGGGCACATCACTGCATCTCTCCGTCTGGGCTGTGCTGGTGGAGAACGTCCAGGTCCAGCTGAGTGAGGCTGGTGCACAGAGCAGTGAGACTGTGCCGGGTGTCAAGTTCTCAGGGCTTTCATGGAGATGGCAGAAGGTATCTGCAGTGTGGTTTGCTGGGGCTGCCTTGTTTTGTGTGATGACATTGGCAGGATGCTGGTTTTGCCTGCTGAGTGTTGTGGTATGTGAGGTTGTGAGGGATGATGTTGCATGGGATGTAGGGAATCAGATGGGTCTACCAGGATCTTGTTGTGAAATCAACTGGGACTGTCATGTTATGGGATGAAGTGCACAAGCAACAGCAGGAAGAGAAGGGAGGTGTGGTAGTGCCTGTCCTTCAAGG
>NW_020955802.1:29089-31168 GCF_003031625.1 Empidonax traillii
GCCTGCTGAGTGTTGTGGTATGTGAGGTTGTGAGGGATGATGTTGCATGGGATGTAGGGAATCAGATGGGTCTACCAGGATCTTGTTGTGAAATCAACTGGGACTGTCATGTTATGGGATGAAGTGCACAAGCAACAGCAGGAAGAGAAGGGAGGTGTGGTAGTGCCTGTCCTTCAAGGCCTTTCAGTGGGGAGATGTGTGCAGATGAAGATCTACCTCAGGACCTGAGCTGGTGAGAGAAACGACCAGTTCAGGTTCTACTCTGTTGATGATGGAACTATTTCATGTTTAGAGGATCTGCTGTGGAGGGTTGACCTTGGGCAGCTGCCAACCCCCCACCCAGGTCAGGGCTGAAAAATGCGATGGAAAAGCTCATGGGCCAAGATCACTCCCCAATTACTCTCATGGAGAAAACTGACTTGAACTGGGGAAAATGAACTGAATTTATTGATTATTGAAAAGAGAATAGGATGATGAGGAACAAGCACAAAACTAGAATGCTTGCAGCTGCCCCATTCATCCCAGGCTCAACTCCACTCTGTCATTTCCAGCTTCTCCTCCTCCTCCCTGTTGGCAGCACATGGGGAAGGAGAATAGGGGTTGCAGTCTGTTCAAAATGAGTTTTCTCCCCCACTCCTTCCTCCTTTCACTGTTCCACTGATCCAGCACAAAACGCACTTCCCTGGGTGTTTTACTGATCCAGACTCCACTGGGAAGAGCTGATCTCATCTACAAGGAAAAGCAGAGCAGGAGAGAATCACTCAGGGCGGGGCAATCCTGTTCTTGCAGGAAGTGGGGCAGAGAGGACACTCAGGGCTGGTGTGGGAAGTGGGCTCTGCACCCTTCTGTGCACCCCACGGCCATTCCTGTATTGTTTGTGTGTCAGTGACCACCCCTGGAGAGTAACAGGGATCAGCATGTTCACACATCAACCGCTTATCACCCACTGCCAGACTGTGATACAGCTCATCATCTTACACGTGACCAGCAGCAAGAAATGTCAACTAAAACAGATAGAAACCTGTTGTTTAGTTCAGTCATTTCAATCAGTAAATGCCAAAGCGTTAGTGGCAGGTTTGCAGTGTCATTATTGCCCTTTTGCATCCAGCCCATGCACCAGGTCAAAATGAAGTTGTTATTGACAATAATTCAGTTTAAAAATTATCTAAACTAAACTACATGGAGAATGAATCATTTAACTCAAAGTATTTTAGTTCAAAGAATTTGAATGCAGTGTCCTTAACTTAGATGGGGGAGAGGGAAGTATCATCTACACTGCCTGGAGCTTTGCCTTACAGATTAAGGGACTTGTTTACTACAGTGAAGGGTCAACCTTTTGCATGGGCTCCAGCTTTAGTTACAGTTCCTGTGTCATGCAAAACTTGCACTTCAGACAGGGCAGAATCCTTAACAGTGTCGTTTCCAGACTGGGGTTGCTGAAAATCAGAATGAGGGAATGAACACCCGGAAAAGCACATTTCAATCAGTAAATGCCAAAGCATTAGTGGCAGGTTTGCAGTGTCATTATTGCCCTTTTGCATCCAGCCCATGTATCAGTTTTGCATATTTTTCTGTTACCTTAAGAGCATAGTTTGGCAGAAGATAAAGTCCCTTGTGTTCCTGCTGGTCCTCAGAGATCAAAGGGCCTGGGTGTGGCTGGTCTTAATTTCTGATTATAACCTTCAGCACTGTAAACCTTGTCACATTCAGTCAGAACTGTCATGATCACAGATTCACAAATAATGCATTTTATTGCAGAAATACAAATTTGGAATTGCCATTGATAAATGCAGTTACTGAATTAGCACTAAATATGTAAAAAACCAAAACCAAAACCAAACAACAATTGGTAGTTCATTAAGCTTTACCATCAGTTAAGCCTACAAACCCAACTTCACCAGGGCGCAATCTGACACAGCTGGAGAAGCAAATCTTACCAAAGAGGCGTCCGTGCTTTTGAGGGGAAGAGTGAAGCAATCCCATTGACCTGTCTACAGAGTGGGGTCATATTCTCATCCTTTGCCATGGAGGATTTCAAAGGCCAAATGTATACTTTTGGGAGAAGTGGAGGTGAGACTG
>NW_020955802.1:32393-50451 GCF_003031625.1 Empidonax traillii
TCTTAACAGAATAAATTGTTGTCAAGATCAAACATATAAAGTTGATGCTGTACATTACGAAGAAGGAGAGAATGGATTTCATGGCTTTGATGTGGGCATCCATGCTGAGGTCCTTCATGGAGTTTGTCTGCATGTTGCATCTGTGTCTCCAGAGAGAAAAGAGAAGGAGAAGGGCAGAGAAGATGACCGCCATGAATGAAGCAGCATATCCGAAGTCAGTGATGAAATAAATATGGAAAAAATGTTCCTGAATGTTGATACTTTCCTTCAAAAAATTTACTGGACATGTGGAATTGCGGTCCTTACTGTGCAGTTTTCCAGCAATATCATAGGCAAGGATACTGATAGCCAAGGCGAAAAGCACAGACCCCAACAAGAGCCAGGGCACCATCCTGTCAATTTTTACCTTCAGGTAGATGAAGAAGCTGTTCCTGAAATTGGCAATTTTTATGCAATAAAAGACACAAAGACAGGCTGAAACCCACAAGTTGAAATAATTAAGAAAGGTATAAATACATAAAACTACTTGAAGTGTTTGGTGAACATGAAGGTATTTGGAATAAATTATTGCAAGGAGGGAATATATCCATGAGATGCACAAATACCAAAACCTGGAGAATCCCATAACCAGCAAGATCTTCTCATAAGAGTTCAAAGTTTTCTTTCTCACCCAGGACATGCAAATCACAGAAACAATGAAAGCATTTATCCACATGCCAGCAAACACCTGGAGGGTGACGACAGCCACAGCTGTGACAGCATATGAGGTGACATTAAATTGCTCTGGAGAGTGACAAGCTCCCATCCTGGGAGCTGGGAGCAGTGCTGTGCTGGACAAGGGGGCTGTTGCACCAATGCCAAGCGCAGGTCAGCGGCTGCTGATCCCTGAGTGTCCCGTCTGGAAAGAGGAGCTTTATAGAGCTGCTGGTGGGGGGGATTGTGGTGCCACTCCCCTTGAGATCAGGGCAGGTGCAGGGATGTAAATGTGCTGGGTGTCCCCTTACCTGGTGTCAGTGTTGCTGCAGTATTTGAATGTTGGTTCCGGAGGGCTGTGTTGGGTGACACAAAAAAGCGGAGATGTTTCTGTGCAGAGGTCACTGTTGTGATTCTGTGAGTGACCCTTGTTTGATTTCTGTAAGGATTCAGGATCTGTGTTCTTCTGTCGCTTGGTCACCTAAGGTGCTCATGCAGAGCAGGGGTTTTGCTCAGCAAAGCACCATCAGGGGAGTGTACTGTGAGTAAAGAAGTGAGGGAATCCTAATTTGAAGGTCATACATGCTGATCTCCTTTACCCTTTGTGCCTTACTTCTTCCTAAGTCTCAGCTCAGTACAGGCCAAGAGGATAAACATATATTTTAAAATGTTCAGATCATCATTATTGTTCTCATCTTATTTTAGGCACTATTCTAACTTTTGAACAATTTAGGAGAAAAAACAAATAGTAAATTGGTGTAAAGTCATATGTATCTCTTCTGTTTTTACTGGGCTCAAGCTCAAAGTTGACAATATGTGAGATTATGTCATAACACGCAATAAAATTTCCCAGCAATACCTGAGCAATGGCCTGGAAGTCCAAAAGCCTGTTTGTTTATCTCAGCTATCAGCTATCTCAGCTGTCTAAACTACTCGTTTATCTAACAAAAGATACTATCTCTTCCTCTGCTCTCTGCCAAAATTACTCCAGTCAGGGAATTTTGCTTACAGCCTCCTGCTCTTTTACCCAGGTAGATATATTTTGTAAACGCTTCTATTTTTAATGCATGCTTATTCATTCTTTCTATCTAGAATTATAGGTATTTACAATACTTTAAAAGCAGAACAACTGCTGTTGTTATCCTGTGCTGTGTGTTTCAGATCTGAATGATGAAGTTGTTAACCTGGACGCTTTTGACAAGTTCAGCCTTGTGCTGATTTCAAACCCTATGAAGTGGAACAGACTTACCTGAATTTTGAGAAGCTGGATGGGTAATTTTTTATTAACAATCTAGTTGGTATCACTTTGATATGATAGTTTTTCCAGCTCAGAAGGCATTTGTTTTCATTCTTGCTCGTATGAAGGACGTAGATACCTGAGCCACATTTCTGTCTCAGAGTTTATGTGTGTTACACTGGAGTCAAAACCAGTGCACACAGATTAGTAAAAGGTATTATCTGCATTTAGTGACACCATTTAGTGCCTGTGTCTAGGAATCCAGGGTAGATCTGCCATTGGGTGTGGGAATAATGATGCACAGTGATTTGGGGCACAAGGCAGTGTATGAGGCTATAAGGCACCTGCTGTACTTTCCTGTGGTCTCATGTTCTGCTACTCCCCTTCCTATATTGGTTGAGCTGAGGCTACCCAGAATGGAAGAGTAATAGCATTTCCATCACCAACTTCTTTACAGGAACTGCAGCCAGCTGAAAACGTACATGCACTGCCCTCCAGGGAGGGGAAAATGAAACTGGTGCTGGAGCACCTCTGCTCTGTAGAAAGGCTGAGAGACCTGGGCTTGTTCAGCTTGGAGAGGAGAGGGCTCCAGGGAGACCTTAGAGCCCTTCCAGTGCCTAACGGGGGTACAAGAGAGCTCTTGTACATATGAGAGGGAAATAAATGACCTCAGAATGACTTTAGATGTCTTTTTTAGGTTCTTGAGTTATTTTAAAGTTAAGGGGACTAAAATCAAAGTGGTTTTCAGACTGCTCTGATTTTTCTTCAATTTTTTGTTCCTTTCTCACATCCACTGCTGCACATCCGCAAATAGGGCCTTTGTGATGTGTTTTGACTCCCTTTACTTACCTGTGAAAATGGCTTCTACATGGTGCATCTTGAGACATGCTTCTCTTTTACTAGGAGTGTGTCCTGCTCAGCTCAGGTATCAGTGTCCTTTGAAACAATCATTCCTAAAAGCAAGTGTTGAAGAAAACCCATGTATGCTCTGTGAAAGGTCAGTCCTCTGGGGCCCTTCTTCTCAAAACAAGAAAAGATCTCCACGCTTTTTCCTCTGCAGTGTGACCTCTTACTAATAGCTTCCTACTTTGGTTTGTTTGGAGGAAAATGTGTTGCTTAAGTTGAAGGACTGACTCCTTTCTAGGCCGGGCACATTTTCCACTCAAAACCTGCTTGCATTTGAGGTTTCTTCACACTGAAACCCATTGTCTCCTACCAACACTGCTGGGTGCAGTGTGTGAAGCACCTCCAAAGCACTTTTTCTTCTCTTCCTACTCAAGCCCTCTGCATTGTGCTGTGGGTGGTGGTGTCCACAGCTCAAGCCTTTTCCTACCTAATTGCTGACCACAGAGGTGAACATGCTTACTTTCATGTCTTGTAATTTCAGATGTGAAATGAGGAAGAAGGATTCCACTGCCTCAGTTGAGGGCACTGAGGCACTCCAGGGCACATGGGGCATTTACAAGGGAATAACAGGAATCATGCAGAACCTGTGGGACAACTAGAGATTTCTGGAGCCTTGGCTCAGTTAGCCCATGTGTCCTTCCTGCCCCATGTTCCCTGAGAAAGAAGGCAGCAAAGACCAGCACAAGTTTGTGATCTCTGAAAACCACCAGAAAAGAAAGGAACATCAAGTTGGAAGGCCAGGGATCTACTGATACATGTGACCACTTCTCGAGGCAAAGAGTGGCCTGTTGTGATCAGCTGTGGGAAAACACTGTCAGGGCATTCATAATCATATCTCTTGCACCTCTAATCTTTACAGTGTGATGTTAATTATTAATTGAAAATCGCACTGGGCCAAATTCTAATAGCACTGGAGCGTTATAAACTTGCAATAATTCCATTTAAGAGTGTAGCTTTTCTCCTCTGAAGTCAAGATTGTAATGCTGACAGATAGCAAACACAGTGCAAGGAGTCAGCAACTTTGAGCCTGATTGAGAACTTTCTTTGTGAAGTCCGGCTGAGTCTTTTACTAGCTGTACTGAAGGCATGAAATTACCACATTCCTCTCTGTAATGTTCCTCCAAAGTGGACTTAGGTAGTTGATAACAGCAATGCCATCATGTGCCATTCAGGAGGCAAATGTTGCTGCTGTAATATTTCAAAGGTGGGAAGTCTGATGCTGGTTGGCTGATGCTCCATGGAAAGCTCAGCTGCATTCCCTATATATTGCAAGAGATGAGAGGGATCAGCTTCTTTTCCCATTGCAAAAATGGGCTCCATCATCTTCCCACTATGTCTGATGCTTCTCCTATGTTATGTTTACGGTTCTCCACTCTCTGTAAGTAAAACCTAATTTCTACAGATTGAGTAAAACCCGAATTCTACAGGCTCCTCTCAGTCCACAGACACCACATACCTTATACTGACTGTATTTCATTCTCTTTCAGGTGGGGATCCACTCCAGTGGAGCTGGTAAGTGCTGTGTGAGCTGGTTTGAGTTTTGAAGCATTTTCTTGTGCTTTCATGTGCACCACATCTGCACAGAATTTTTTGTCTTGTCTTGCAGATGCTGAAGCTGGTGAGATATTCAAAGACATTCCAGACATCAACTTGGGTGAGTTTATGTCCAGATTCTCATGAGGCCTGAAAAGCTGTGAGCAAAATGCTGAATTTTCTTTCTTGTAAAAAAAAGATTATTTATAGGTAGCTCACATTAACAAGAGAAATATAATCAAGTGAGCTCTGAATTACCATCCTCTGGCTATGACACCTGAATCTATCCCAGGACTACAACCTTATGTAAACAAGGGATGCAGAAGTCTTCAATTTCTGAAGTTTGGACAGACCCACTGTGTTAAGGCAAAAACACATTGTATCAATTGGAAGAGCTCTGGAGTCCCAAAAGCATTTCCTGCCCACCTTTATATGATTTTGATAAAGTTTTTCATAGATGGAAAACAACTTAGATGTTTGTTGGGCATCTATGAAAGTAGGAAGAAATCAAAGGGAGGAGACACAAACACACTGTGCTGCCTTCCTCCATGACTTTTATTTCCTGTAAATTTCCGTATTTCTTTTGATGATGCACTGTGCAATATTCTTCCTTGTGCATTGCTCGACATTACCAAATTCTCCAGAGCACTGGCTCACTGCATGGCTGTTGTCACTGCCTCAGAGCAGGCAAGATGTTATCAAACGAGACATGGATAGTGGTGGCCACCAGATTTCTGCCACCACAAATGCAGACATTGCCAAGTAGTAAATATGGGGTAGAAACTGCTGTTACTTTTATTATTACCTATATTTGAGTGTACAGAGGCTGGTTCTTACGTATTTTCTGTAAGTGCTCACATACAATAACCTCGTATAAGTAGATTCAATATGGTTTCTGAAATGAAACATATCTGATCTTTCATTTACATTGTCTTTCATTAAATTGCTTTCCAGCTGCTGGGCAGGACCTCTTTCAGGGTGATATCATGCTCCCTGTAAGTAGTTAAAACTTTCTGTCACTTGTCCTGATTGTATTTTTTCTGCAAATCATCTCATCTCCCCACAGCAGATGCATCATCAGTTGTTAATTCCATTTTCAGAAAGATCAACGAAATGCCCTAAGAAATGAGACCTACAGATGGAAGTTCCCCATTCCTTATATTCTGGGTGATGACCTAGGTAATTCAGACATTTCATTCAGATTTTAGCACCAATCCATATTTGCACTGGAGTCACTGTGATAAAAAAATCTGCCTTTTTCAGAACTGGTTCTCTCACATTAAAATTTTAAAATTCACTAACAGCTAGATAAACTAACTTGTTTATGTCAAAACCTTTTTTCTTTCTTGTACAGCTAAACATAATAAAACACAGTTTAATCAGATTCAGTCATTTTTCTTTTCAATCGTTTTTCTTTTAGTCCCCTGCATGTATCTGTGTACCTACGTTACCTCTCTAGAGGGAATGATCTGCACTTTGTTAAAGGTATCTTCCCAATGCATGTTTTCCAGATCTGAATGCCAAAGCAGTAATTCTCCAGGCATTTGAAATGTTCCGCCTGAAGTCCTGCGTTGATTTCAAGCCATATGAAGGAGAAAGAACCTACATAATCTTTAGAAAGGAAGATGGGTAAGGGTTATATCAATTTCTGTTTAGTTTTGCTGTGTAGGGTCAGCAGGGAATTAATTCCATTTGACCTCAGGAGTCTAAAGGTTCGTTGTCAGCAGAGGGAAAGAGGCCACAGAGAAACAAATCCATCTTAGCTTTTTAGACACAAAACTTGTAAGATGCTGCCTCCCTCTGCTGACTGCAGAGTCTGTTTAGATGATGAACTTGGAATGGGAATCTGATGTTTCTTTGGATGGTTACTCTTCAATGAGGTGAATCCCAGCATTGCTGTGTTTTCCTCAGGTGCTTCCACTTTCCTTCCAAGGGTTGTTTCCCATTTCACTCGAGGGTGAAACAACCTCCATGTGAATTCTCTTGAATTACTAAGGATGTGAATAGTTGGAATTTATATTTTGAAATCTTTACCAGACAGGTAAAAAAAAAAAAAAAACCAAACCTGTGAAAAGCCTGTTTATTTTAATATTTCTGGTTTTTTAATAAGGCTCTTCTTTAATGAATGCTTCTCTCAAAATCTGAAAGGGTTTTATACACAGAGATCCAACTTTTCAGGAACGAGAAGGATTTGTTTTATTTCCTACAGCTAAATGTCTTTTGAAAGAGAATCTAGAAAAGCACAAAAGCCTTCTCACTATATCAGCTGTGAATATTTCTAGCTTTCCCAGAACTTCCCAAGGGTCTATAGGCACTGATATTTCTGCTCTCAGCTTTTCCTTGGGTAATGTGTTCTATGACATTTCTCTTACAAGACAAGCACCACGATTTTTGACAAGTTGGTGATGAAGAGCCTGATACTGGAAACCCCCCAGTAGCAGCTATTCATGAGACCACAGGCTCAAGCTCTTTGTTTTCAGTGCCCACATCAGTGTGTTCAGGGCTCCTTAGTAAACCAAACCAGACACTGCTTTGTGATGAGCAAATGAAGCTAGAGCCAAAGCAGATGCTCTTTAGCACTTGCCTTCACATCACCCTCAGGCTCCCCTAAAAAATTCCCAGTGAGTTTGGCTGAGAGCTCCTTTCCTTGTTACTTTTTAGTAGCATCTGCTGAATTATGGATGAGAGGCTTGGCATTCACAGGAAAATATAATTTCGCACCTCTGTCCAATGCAAGGCATAGTTGCTGTTAAAAACAAGCAGATGCAGCTATTCTAAATCCACCTGGATCTTTTCTCTAGACCAAGTGATTGCAGGCCAGCTCAGTCTGTCTTGGTGAGTTTTACTGATTCTCTGTGTGTATTAGGCTTCTTGGCAAACTGGCAGCTGATGTAGGACTAAACTTCTGTGTAGCTCAAAAATCCATGATGAGCTTGTCTAACACAGCGGATAAGTGAAATACTGGCCTCATGCAAGTGAGAGTGTATTTTTGGAGGTTAGTCTGTTTTCAGAGTGCAGGATCTGTACAACATCAAGGCACGTGGTCATCGTCTAAGTAACAATTTATGTTTCTTTTATATTTAAAACATATTAATTTGAATTTAGTGAACAGACAGAACTTAAATACAGAGAAGAAATCTCTACTTAACTGAGTGTAAGCTCTCTCTCTCCTTCTCAGGTGTTGGTCCTTGGTGGGGGATCAGCATACTGGACAGACCCTCTCAATTGGGGAAAGGTGTGACTACAGAGCAATTGTGGAACATGAAATCCTGCATGCTTTAGGATTTTACCATGAGCAGTCGAGGATGGACCGGGATGACTATGTGAAAATTTGGTGGGATGAAATTATTCCAGGTGGGTATTAACCTTCAAGTCAGACTTTACTGTAAAGTGCAGAGGTATCAGTATCTCATTTTCACTCCTAAATTTTAAGACCTTCCTAAAGATATAATTTTAGAAACGCCTGAGACCACTGTAAATCAACAAATTTTGGTACAGCTTTTGGTCAAAGACCAGAAACTGCCTAAGGCCAGAAGTGAGAGGTCCTGACTGGGAGTCACAGGACTTTATCTCACCTTGGTTCCGGGACTGGTGTGTTCTCTAAGTTTTGAACAAATCACCTCCTTCTGAGTCTGTTTCCTTTTGCCATTTAATGCAAATTGTAAACTTATTTAGATGGTGAGCTTTGAGGTGACTCTTCTTTAATCAAAGGTCCTCTCAAAATCTGAAAAGTTTTTATATTCAGAGATTCAGGCTTTCGTGAAACTGGAAATATTCCCTTTGCCCATGAAAAAGCCTCAAAATTATTAGCTCAGATGGGACATATAAAATAGAACTCTATCCTGCTGTCTCCTGACCAGTGTCTCTCTGCAGGTTCTTGCCTGCAGGTTGATATCATCAGATTCAGTGGCTCTGTGAGTTTCAGCAAACTCTTCCCAGTCCCCCTGGTCCCTCAAAGGCAGTTTCTTCTGCTGTCCCCCATGAGCTCTGGTTCTGTATTACTTAATTTATTTGAAAAGGAGTGACTAAAAGAGGGTGTTATCTGTAAGAAAACAATCCCAAGCTCTTATATAATCTCAAGCCTTGGACTGAAGACCTTTGCGATCTGCAGAAGGGAAGGGCAGTCTTTATGCAGAGAAACTGTAATTATTCACCAGCACAGTCATGTGTTGTTTCTTCTTTGAGAAAGAATGCCAGCTATTCTGAAAATATTATTTGTAGTTGGAAATGCTGGTAATCTCTCTTTACTTCGATAGCAAAGCATGTGAAATAGCTCCCTCTCTCTGCTCTAGCAGACACTTTCATAAGGAAAAACTTTCTCTAAGGACAAATTATTTCACCAAGAAACCATGAGAAACATGTTTCCAAACGACATTTCAATAGAAATATCATATCAGTATTGTAAATCTAGAGTAAAAACGTCTTTCTTTTTCCCTCCAGATTGCTAGTTCATTCTTTGCTTTAAAGAAGAACAGAACCTAGAGGCATTCCAGGACTGTTATATCTGTCCCCTTAGTAAGCAAAGGACTTCAGAGCCTCTCCTTGTCCCTATATGATCTAATATCCTGGGAAATGTTTGCATCAATATTCACAGGTCCTGGAATGGATACATTAATCTTAAATACATTAATCCTTAAGTTTAATCCTTCAGGTTCCTTACTATTAGACCATCTATTCTGACCTTCTATGTATCCCATTCTTTACAGCTCATTGATATTTGATCTTGAACTTACCAAAGTCAGCTGTGAGGGCACAGAACTGCAATCTAAAGGCACTTCTTTGTTGTCCAAATGACAAGCAGAAATCTTGCTAAGTTTGAATATTACATTTTAAAGTAATTCTGCCTCAGAAAATTGTATCCAAGGGGCCAGGCTAAAGCCATTTCTTTCCAGTACCTCTAAAAATTAAGAACTTTTCTGTTCTTTTATTAGGCAAAGAGCACAATTTTGCGAAGTATGATGACAGCTACATCACTGACCTGAACACCCCCTATGACTACGAATCATTGATGCACTATGCACCCTTTTCATTTAACAAAAATGAGAGTGTCCCCACAATCACAGCAAAGATACCAGCGTTTGATGACATAATTGGACAACGTCTGGACCTCAGTGCCATTGATCTGGAAAGACTGAATCGCATGTACAACTGCAGTAAGTCATAATTTACCCATGGCAAACTCTTTCTTTGATTATACTCAAGCCAGGCTGGTTCACCTCTCTTATGTCTCTAAAACCACAAAAACTCTTCTCAGGTGTGTTCGCGGACAGGGCTCATGCTGTGCAGACACAGTTTATTCCCTCCTCATATCTCTCTTTGGTTCTGCTGTCATTACTCTTGTAAAAGTTAATTAGTCAAGGAAAGTCAGTCCACTCATCTCTTTTCTTCCACACTGCTCCTGGGGGTTCAGACCTGTGGTTGTGTTCTGCTGGTGTGTGGGCAGCTTTGTTGTGCTTTTGTGAGGTGAATGCAACTGCACTTTGTCCTCTTTTACTGACATTTGGTCTTAATTAGATTATTTTGTACCTGAGATTGGACAAGTCTAGAGTCCAACACTGTCTATTTTGCTAATATGATTGAACGTGTTATCACTGATCATGGTTGTCACTGAGAAGTCATTGTCCCCAAGGATCTGTCAGCAGAAGCATCACCTTGTGGGAAAACTCAGCTGAACTGGCCTAAGGTAACTGCATGGACTTTGCTTGAAGTGGAAGAACAGGGTCATGTTCATCAGGCAGATAAGTGAGACATGACAAGCAATAACCTCAGCCAAGGAGTGGTTAAATACACCACCCCAGGGTCACAAAGTGACTTGTTCCTCCGAGGCTGACAAACAGCAACAAAGACACCATTAGACACTACCACGTGGGTGCTTCTTAACCTTCTACAAAGTGGTCAAATGTTGTTGTCTTTATGCAGGGAATCCCTCCAGAAATCAAATGTTTCCTCTTTTGAGTTGTTGGGCTCGCATCTGCTAATGTGAGGATTGTCTTCTCTACAGGATGTTTATACTAGTGTAAACAAAACTGACAAAAAATAGAGCAGAAATTACTCAGAGGTGACCATGTGTGCCTTTTTTTTTTTTTTTTTTTTCAGCTTCAACTCACACCTTTTTGGACCAGTGTTCTTTTGAGTTTGATAACATCTGTGGTATGATTCAGGACACCAAAGATGACCTAGACTGGGTCCATCAACTGAACAATGTGACAGGGCAGGAGGACCACACACTTTCTGGGCGCTGTAGAGGTAAATCAAAGTAACAGAACACTCTTCTATGGAAAAAGGCTTAGCTGGAGTAACAGTCACTGTGCATGTCTGTGTCCTTTAAATACAGTCTTTAACAACTTCTCTGAACCTGTCACTGTCAACTCTTGAGAAAACCCTGCTCTGACTGCTCTAAAAACACAAGATTAAATAACCATATTTAAGGCACAACCCAGAAAACATCTGAGTTGTAATGTTTTCAGTTAAGCAAAAAGCCCCTTTTCTTCTCACTTGTCTTGACCCTTTGAGTGTGAGTTTATGTTCGCACTCGTGCTCTCAACAAACTTTTTCAACTTAGTGGAATGTCCTCCACACCAGCAAGATAAAAGGGGACAAAGAACAATCTTAACTATAGCCCTTTTAAATATAACATGGAAAATAATTTACTGCAGCTTCCAAAGTCTGAGTTATGTTGCCTCATGATAAGAATGAAACATCATTCATAGCCACCCATAAATGCTGTGTTTGCATTGCACATTGTTAGTTAAGCTTGATGAATGCTCATTGTGGAGGTGGAAGAAAGTTGAAAAGTATTTTCTGATAGTAACTTACAGATAATTTTTCTTTTCAAACAGTAATTTTGCCATTTTTTAAAAGGAATGAGATCCCAAAAAGTTTGGAGCCAGCCCCAGTCACAGTCACAGGGTGCTGGCTTACAACTGAGAATAAAGACTAAATCACAACAGGCAGTTCTGAAGAGCAAAAGCCTTATTTGTTATTATTTAGACAAGGCAAACTACTACACACTTGCAAACAAAAAATTACTTCTGTGGTAAATTTTGCCTAAGTGGTGGGGAGGGGAGGAGGGGAAGAACCCTGACCAAAAGCACATTCAGTTATGCTTTGTTAGTCTTTGATAAAGGGAAACATTGACTTGAGGCACTCAGGAGTAGGTTATTCCCCTCATGTGACCCACCCACTGGAAAAAACAGATCCCCAGCTTCTTACAATGTTACTTGTCAGATGGCTCCAAGAATACAACTCAAGAAAACCATCTGACAGCTTCTAGAAATACATGCTTCTAACCCTTGCTGACTCTTAATTCTCTCACTCTTTTTTCTTGCTCTGTACAGTATAATTGTAACTGAAACAATAATTTAACTGAATTGCTTTGAGTTTATTGGGAAAAATCCAGTCTGTCTGAATTGGGCACTTAACTTGCACTTGGGCTTTAGCATCTGGTGACTCACTACAAAATAAGTATGGAAGAGTTAATGGAGAGGGATGGGTGACTCTGAGAATCTCCAGAGTGTTGAAATGAATTGCATGAGTAGGGAGTGTCTCTCCTGTTGGCACGTCCAAAGGGTCATTGACTCCATCAGGAATTTAGACCTTTTTTGATAACTGGTTCTGCAGTCATCTCAAGTGGGGGTAAATTCTAAGTTTTTATCAGAGGTGGATCACATTTCTCACAGATAGTTTTGATGTCCTGGGTTTTTGACTTATTGCTAACTAAAATGAAGGAGGGAAAGTACAGCTATACAGCTTAACATTTAGGAAGTCTGCTGAAGTCTTCTAGGGCCATATTTTAATTGCCATAGATGCTTAATGTTGCCTTTATTTGACTTTCTTATCAAAAAAGAGGTAGAGTCCAGATCATTGGGGAGTTTGTTACTAAAATAATTTCAACAATAGGCTCCCAGCCCTGTTTCTTACTTGAAGCAAGTGATCACGCTTATATTTAATACACTTAATTTAAAGTAAAGTGTCATATGTTGCAAAGAGCAGTTAGGTACCTTTGGCAAGGTTTCTATGGATATGAGTTCAAAGCACTGCTACCTTGTGGGAGGGAATGGAGAGTATTCCCCTGACCTGGTTAGAGAGAACCTGATAAACAGCTCAGACAGCTCCACTAACCATGCAGGAGACTGTTCTGCCTTCATGCAGCTACAGTACTGTTGGAACTGCTGGAACAAGATGATCTTTAAGGTTCTTTCCAATCCAAACTATCCTGTGATTCTATGACATGTTATCTTGGACAAGAGTCCATGGAAGCAGCCCCCAACAGAGGAAACTTTCACTCAACAGCTAGAAGGATTTCACTTATTTGTTTAACCCTTGACTGTAAAGAATAGTAAAGAATAGTAAAGAATAAGTAAAAAGGAACAACATACAGATAAGACATCACAGCTTCATCTCTTACACCAAGATATGTTCTGTGTACAAATGATAAATCCTTTATCCTTAAGGATAAAAGTAGATACTTCAAATCTAAAGTAAAGCACACTTCGAAAAATGTTAATGGGAAATTAAACCAGAGGGGCAGAAATCCTTAAATAATTTCCCCAGACTGAGAAATTTAGTTTTTGATTCGTTGGGTAAGCTGTAAAAAAATTGCTTCTTCATGTTCAAGGTCAGGACAGTGCTAATTTTGTGTCCAATCCTTTTTTATTATCATTATTGCTGATAAGAAATTGTCTTTACAAGGTAATATAGCATACAATCTCTAAGAATCTCATCTTTAGATTATCGTCATTATAAATCAAGAAAAAAAATATATTTACATGTTACTTGTGGCCATCACTGAATCCTCTGTCTCACGTCTCTGACATTCCTGAGGAACACAACTTCCAGTTAGATCAACTAATGCAAAACTGACACGAGCTGACAGCAATGAGTTCCATAAATGTGCTAAGCTGCTACTCCTGTTCTTATCCTGGTCTGTCTTGGATGGCTATCACATAACATTCCCTCTGCTATTAATGTTAAGTATGAATGTTAAGTATTACTCTTCTGACTACTGAAAAAGGGCAGTTGAAATGATAAATTCACACCATGCAGCTAGGGAAAAATCTGGAAAGAGGCAGTGACAGTCTACCCTTTTTCCCCAGATGCTGGCTACTTCATGTACTTCGACACCAGCTCTGGCAGAACAGATGAGGTGGCAGTCCTGGAGTCTCGTATCCTTTATCCAAAGAGAACTCAGCAGTGCCTCCAGTTCTTCTACAGGACCACAGGAAGCGTTTCTGACAAGCTGGTCATCTGGCTTAAAGAGGATGATGGCACTGGGAATGTTCGCAAGATGAGGAAAATCCAAACCTTTCAAGGTAATTTTGGAAATGAGATGAATATTTGGATGGAGGGGAGGAGTTGTCTTATGGTAACCATCAATGCAGAGGATTGGCTCAGAAGCCCAAAGATTTTCCCAAAGCTACCAGAATGTCTTGCAATATGGCTAAGGATTTTGGTATCACATGAGGGCATTTAGCAGACAAACTGTGGTTGCAATAATGTAATTTAGCTACTTCACAGCAGAAATCACAAAATTCCTAATATTATGTTATGCTCGGTGATTGAGAGGTATTCCAAGCTGTCCTGGAGATCAATGGACTATATCTCCACTGGCTTTTAAATGATCTAACACTGAGCTGCTCAAATGTAAATACTTGTGCTCCTCTGCAGTCAATTAGAGTCCCAGTCTGATTTTTAGATGGTCAGAAATATAAAAGCACATGCAGTTTTGGATATATGAACCGGATTCCCACTTTATGTGATTTTGTGAAATAGGACAAATTCAGCCACTGCTGGACCATGTTCTATATGTTGTCAAAACTCAAGATCTGTTATAACTGGACCTACGTATATCAGGCTGCAACAGTTTGCAGGGAAGGATAAGTCCCTGGAAAAGTGTCAGAAACTGCTAATTCTAACACACTGGGTCACTGATTCCCATCCTTTTGTTTTGTCTTAGCTCTCAGCCTGTTGCCCTTTATTCTAGTGACTGTCATTCCCTAACGTGTGAACAGTTCCTTGTACAAAATGTCCAAACCATTTACATTATAAAGCAATGTGGATATATTATAATCACAGTATCAGCTTAAGATCTCTCACCTTCACGACTCCATGAGAGGTCCAGTTATCTGAAAATGCAGCTGGGATGGATGGCTAGGAACAAGTCACTTCATAATACCTCTAATCACACTGATGGCAATCTTTTGCTTTCCTTTCACCAAAGCTGACAGTGACTCCAACTGGAAAATTGCCCATGTAACCCTCAATGCTCAGAAGAAGTTCCGTTACCTCTTCCAAGGACTAAAGGGCAACACCAGCTCTTCATCCGGTGGGATTGCTATCGATGATGTCACCCTGACAGAGACCCCCTGTCCCACAGCCGTGTGGGTCATTTCAAATTTCAGCAAAATCCTTGAGGACACACCCACTAGTGCTATTCAAAGCCCTCGTTTTTATAGCCCCGAGGGTTATGGATTTGGCATAACTGTGATCCCCAACTATAACAGCACTGGCTACGCTCACATTGCCTTCCACCTGTGCAGTGGAGAGAACGATGCTCTGCTGGAGTGGCCGGCTCTGAACCGCCAAGCCACGCTCACAGTGCTGGACCAGGACCCCGACGTCCTCAAAAGGATGTCCTCGAGCAAAAGCTTCACTACAAGCAGAGACCATGTTAGCTCAGGTGAGTGTGTCAGCCTGGGGGAATGTTGGCAATGAGAGCTAAGGAACCCAAGTCAGAGGACTGAGTGTAGGACTGCAAGAGCTGGGCAACCTTGACTCCATTTCCCAGTTTGGGACACTTTCCTGAGTACGACCTTCCCTGTGTGGGATTCAGAGTCCCTGTCTGTGGAAGATCATGTAATGTGAAAAGTGGCACCTATAAGGTTGGTGTTATTATGAACAATGCCTGGGATATCTGAGTTTGACTCTAAATACAGAGTTCTCACAAGAGCTGGCAATTCCCATTCTACCTGTGGTAATCAATTATAATTTTAGTTAAAGCTGCATTTTGGAAGCTCAGTTAACTACAACATATTCGGTTGATTTCAACATATGTAGTCTGAATGCACAACATTCACACTGTAGCTGTTATCTAAGAAAAAAAATACCATGAAAATACCTGCAAGATCTGTCTGCAGCACTTGAAACCTGTCTTGCTTGGCTGGGAGTAGACACTGCACAGCATGAACTCTTTTAAACAGGGACCACCTTTTAACTCCAGGTTTATATAGCATGTAACACCATAGGTTCACATCCAGCCACGGATGTGTTAGTTCAGAAATGTTCAGCCTGGAGAGAAGAGGGCTGAACAATCAGGGTGACCTAACTGTAGCCCTTCAGTGCCTGAAGGGAGACTACAAGAAAGATGGAGGGAGACTATTCACAGAAGTATGGAGTGACAGGAAAAAGGGGAATTGGCTTCAAACTGAAAGAGAACAGGTTTAGATTAGATATTAGGAAGAAATTGTTCACTGGGAGGATGGTGAAGCACTGGAACAGGTTGACCAGAGAGGCTGTGGATAGCCAATCCCTGGTGATGTTCAAGGCCAGGTTGGAGGGGCTCTGAACAACCTGGTCTAGTGGAAGGTGTTCCTGCCCATGGCAGGGGGGTTGCTACTAGGTGAGCTGTAAGGTCCCTTCCAACCCAAAGGGTTCTATGATTCTATGAAAGAAATAGGAATTGTGAATTTCAATGCCCTCACATAGACTAAGAAACCTCATACAGACCATACCTAAGGATCTGCTGGCACCCTTGGTTTGTCAGTCTTCTGTAGTTTGTTTGGGCATTTCAGCCCTGAACTCGATTTTATAAATCCCATTCAACACTTTAACGTGAAAAAAAAGTCATGTCATACTTCCAGCTGCAAAACTTTGTGGTTCTTATTCATCACTCATATTCTCTTTGCAGATGGTAGTGGAGCTGTAATATGGGATAAACCATCAATTTCTGGAACATTTGATGAATCATGCAATTGCAACAGAACTGTATCCCGGGGGTGGAGTAACTTCATGTCCCACAGTGAGATGAGACAGAGAAGCTTCCTGAAAAATGATGACCTGATTATTTTTGCAGAATTTAATGGTAAAGACCCTTTCCCTTATTCTCCTTACAAAATGGGTGATTCTTTCTGTTGTCATACATTCAAATAACTACTACACCTGTCTCCAAGTTTTCTTCTCTTCTAATGGGGACCAACTTTAAAAAGCATTTCTGTGTCTTAGTTTCAGGTGGGTGATGTTGACTAAAGTGATTATGAGTTCAGAGGGATCTAAATGGCAGTGAGTTTTGGAAGGTTAACTTCTTAGACAACTTTAAGCACCCTGACCAGTAGCTATGTCCATTTCTAACTAAAAGGCCATCCCCATTGAATTTATTTTCAAACATATGTGGCGTAATTTTTTGAAGTATGGAATATCACAGATTTACCTAACCAGTTTTGATAACTTCAGTGTTATTTTCTGTCTTGTGCTTTAAATACACAGAACATGCTGTGGAACAGCAAGAGTTCTTTAAAAGGCAAATGGACAAGGAGTGCCCTCCGGTCCACAAGACACTGTGTGAGCCCCTGGTAGGAGGTGTACTACATACAGCTTCACTCACTGATATCTGATGTCTTTCTCTCCACTTTCCTTTTCTAAAAGATATTATTCACCTCAATAACACCGAAGTTCCTGTTGCATCTGTACAATCTGCCCTCACGGGAGGCCTCATCCTTGAGAGGCAGAAGAGAGCAGCCCAGGATGTGGAGCCTGTTCAAGACCAGCTGCCTTATCTGCAGGAGCCCTGTGACCCAAACCCTTGCCAGAATGATGGGGTCTGTGTGAATGTGAAAGGAGAAGCAAGCTGCAGGTACCGCAGACCTTGCTCTGTCTTTCTTCTTCAAATTATGCGGCTAATCAGTGTTCAGAGCTACAGATTTCAGAGGTCTAAGCCACTAGGTCTTCGAGGAACAGTAGGAACAAAACATTTTGCCACAGTGACTGATTTCTACCAGCAGCCATGAGGGAAAGTTTCTTTGCTTTATGCACCCTTTTGTGGTGCTTCCAGGGTATGTAAATAGCAAAGTGGTGATGTTGTGACATGAACTCCTCTAATGGGAACTGCACATCCAGGGTTGTGAATGTGAGGACCTTCAGGTGAGTCTATAGCACAGGACAAAACTCCTGATACATGTGGGTCTCTACTTTTTTTCCCAGGTGCCCATCAGGACAAGCCTTCTTCTTCACGGGTGAGAGGTGTGAGTCAAGACAGGTCCATGGGGACATCCTGGGAATGACAATTGGTGGAATTGCTGGAACCATTGTCTTAACCATCGTCCTCATTTCCATGATGGCTAGAAGATAAAAAAACTGCGGGGCAACAAATCTCAACCTGGTGTTTTTCCATAATTCATAAAACATTGGTTTTCAGTGAAAAATGATGAATACAAGCTGTAGAAGACCAGTCAACATATGGATAGAAAGCTCTATCAACACCTTGGCAACAATCTGCTTTCTCTGAGGGATGTGGCAGTTGAAATGTGTTATGTAGAACTGCTGTCTGATGAAAGTTTATACAATGCCTTTCTTGTGTGTTCTTTGAAAATTTCATTTCTTCATCCCACAGCAAGCAGCAGTGCTGAGAGTCCATGCATTTACTCTCAGGTAAAATTCAAACTTAGGTCAAATAACTGGTAGAACCTCTCAAAATAC
>NW_020955802.1:51960-86975 GCF_003031625.1 Empidonax traillii
CTTCTGCTAGATGGATTAGGGACTCTCCCTTGGGTCAAGGGAGTCTCCCACCCAAGTTGACAAGCTCATAAGTTACATAGGGTTATGAAATGAAAGACAAGAGATCCATAAATTTGCATAAAATTGTATGGTGCAGCTTGCTAGTTAATGTGTGAGACAGAGAAACCAAAGGCAGAGAGGATCCAGGCAAGTCCTGGCCAAGTGCTATCCTGAATGTAATTTTGGTGTCCCTAGAGTAAAGGGGCACCAAGAATAAGACTGCAAGTTGTCACTATGCACTCCATAAGTATACATGTGCTCTGACACCGTTCCATTTGCTTGTGGAGACAGAGTCCAAGTCTTCGCTCTGCCAAACCAGACACTGACCCCTCTCTGCTAGAAGAACTTGTGATGGCTTCCACCACAGAGGATGTCCTGTCAGACAGCTGGGGTACAGCCCAGGATGTGACTGGTGTGACATACCCAGGCAGGGAGCCCAAGGAAGGTGGCAGGAGCAGTGCCCCCCATCAGCTGTGCTCAGCCACAGCTCTCCTCCCTGGTGCAGAAGATCAATCCTCTTCCCTCGGGGCTAGGGGGTGATTTCCAGTCCCCAGTTTAATTAGCAAAGAGGAGTGTTAGGCTGGGGTTGGTATTACATGCAGCCAGGCCCAGGGGGCTCAGCTGCACTGCTGAGACACCTGGGTGGGTTCAGTTCTGGGCCCCTCACAACAAGAAAGACACTGAGGTGATGGAGTGTCTCCAGAAAAGGGGAACAGATCTAGGGAAGGGTCTGGAGCACAAGGAGCAGCTAAGGGAGCAGGTGGGCAGCTCAGCCTGGAGAAAAGGAGGCTCAACAGGAACCTTATCACTTTTTACACTCCCTGACAGCAGGTTGAAGCCAGTTGGTGGGATCAGTCTCTTCTCCCAGGTAACAAGTGATAGAATGGGTGGGAACAGCCTCAAGTTGCACCAGGGGAGGTTTAGGTTGGATATTGGGAAAAATTTCTTCACTGAAAGGGTTGTCAAGCACTGGAACAGGCTGCTCAGGGAAGTGGGGGGGTCACCGTCCCTGGAGGTATTTAAAAGACATGTAGATGTGGCACTGAGGGACATGGTTTAGTGATGGGATTGGCAGTGATGGGGGAATGGTTGGATTCAATGATCTTAGAAGTCTTTTCCAACTGAAGTGATTCTTTGATTTTGCAACCTAAAGTAAAAGCTAAGAAGAACTTGCAAAAGGGTAAAAGTTAGAAGAAATTATCTTGGCTTTTGTGTAGATTGTATCATATGCCTTACTCTGGTTTTCTAACAGGATAGTACTAAGGCAATTCCATGCTCCACGTGTGAATCTGCCTGTCAGCCCCATGTCTTCTCAACAGCATTGAATCCTGTCAGCTGCTGAGGACTAACAGCCTCAGAGAGTTCTTGCTGCGAATTCACAAGTATTAAAGGTGGGCAGAACTTGTTAGAGTTGCCACAGAGGGAGGGATGGGCAGAATGTGCTCATCTCAGCCCTGGCGAGCCCCAGACTGATCTGCACCACCTCCACAGCTCTGCCCTCCCCAGGGCACATCCAGTTTCCTACCAGCTGCTGGTGACAAGGTGGGTGAGAGCAGAAAGTACTGTGTGGTATAGGGGAGAGTTTTAGGGTGGCCCTAAACTTGTGGGGCAGAGATATTTGAAGAAGTCCATGGAAACTCACATGATTGGAAGGAGGAGGGTGTTGGAGAGTACAGGAAGCAACCCTGTAAGAAATTAATCTCCTTTCTTCTGCTCATGGAATTAATGCATCCACCTGAGGTTGCTACAAGGTAACATGCAGTTGAACATAGATGGCAGCTGTTTCCCAAACATGTTTCCTGGAACAGTGTAAGAAATAAAGATGCCATCCAAACTGATGAGCCTTGAAAACATCAGGAACCAGAGCATAATTGGCTGTGTGGTCCAATGAAAATGTATCAGAACTACACAGCTGTCTGGGGCACATTTATTTTCACATTAGTGTGGGTAAAATGGTCTGGGCTCTGTCTTGTTTATATCGAAGGTTCCTAAAGTTTTTAAGGCATGAAGGGTGAAATATGAGCTTGAAGCACAATGCAAAAGTTGTTCAGCAACTGTCTCAGTCCAAAAATTCTAAGCAGAGAAGGTGAGAGAAGGCAAGTCAGTGCTGCAGAGACCTGTGTGTCACAATCCCCTCCTTTACTACTTTTCCTGTGCTGGAATATATCAGAGGAAGGTGCTAAGGCAGTGGCTCTTCTCCATCCAATGCTATAAAGGTGAGTAAGGGAGAGATCCCACCCTTTCTAGATATCATGTGAACCTGATAGGTTCACATTGCTACATGCTGTAACTTAGTGCCTTGCAGTTAAGCAGGGGGAGGTACACAAGTGACAGGAATCATGAGGGAACGAGCCCTGTGACAGCCTTGACTTTAGGAAGGGGATGTGATTGATCAGGACAAATGGAAGAATTGGGCCAGCTGCCACAAATGCCAGACTCCTGAAGGAAGGAATCTGCTGGTGAGACCACAGCCTTTTTTGCCTATGCCAAAGATTTGGTATTGTTGAGAGTGGGGAGAAGGGGTAAAAGGATGGCTGCTGCCATGTGTTCTCCCTTCTTCCTTCACTCAGCCCTCCCACTTTTTCTTCTCTCCCAATTTACCTTGATCTGTGTATGCATACAAGTGAAGCCTTGGCCCCAAGACTGCACAGTTGATTTCTCAGCTGCTTCTATTTGCCGTGTTAGAAAAGCCATGACAATTCATCAAAGACTTGGCCTTTGAAGAGCCACCCAAGGATGGCCCTTTGGTGCCAGACAGCTTTGGCATCACATTCTGATCTCTCATTCACACACAGGCAGGACCCAGGCTCAGCTAAACGGGGAGGTGTGGTGAAATCTCAGAGATGAAATGTTTGCATTCCAGGGCAGACACAGTGTGGGACTGGGACTGTGCTGCCTACAAGGACATCTACTTTACATTTTATGTAAAGCCTGTTCTAACTCAGTGGTTCTCCAGCAAGTCAATATTGCACAAGCTACTTCCAGAGTGAATTAGACCAAATGGCTGCTCAAAGGCAAGTTTTTCTTGGAATAATGTGGAAAGGTCAGATTTCCAAGTTTCCACTGACCATGAAGTTCAAAGATTCTGGATTTTCATCTCTAAATGTGTTCTAGTTCTAGTATTATATTTACATCTTGAAGCAAAAGGCAATTACTTTCAGTATAAATATTGCATTTGATTGTTGCTTGATTATTGTCTTGCGTCATCACCACCTGCTCATACCAAACCACCACATATGTTTCTAACTGAAGGGAACAGTTTCCCATCCTAATTCATCCCAAAGTTCTGGGAACAGGTTCACCATTGGTAAACATAGGCCTGATTCCCTGACAACCAAATGGAGCTGTACCACCTCACAGCAGTATTTGAAATTGGCCTCAAATCTAAATCTTTATGATTCCATCTGTCATATTTTACATTAAATTTTGTACATTTGTGTGTGTTATAGATACTTTGCAGGCTCTCTCATAGCCCTCTGCTTAAGACAGGAATCCTGCCTTTAAAGGTATAAAGGTTTGGAAATAACTGGTTCCACAAATATAGTGTTAGAGCAATAATTTATATCAAACCATTCATCCTGCCTGGCACATGGTGATTTATATTCACTGCAGAGTTGACTCTCTGAGCCCTCCAAGTGTGATTCTCCTCTGAGAGGAGACCCAAACATACAGACTTTACACAAGACACTCCTTGCAGACTTAACACTATTATGCATTAAATAAATGCAGTCCCCTCTGTGGCAGAGGACAGCAACCATCTCTGTCTTACCACATTACATATCAAGGGAAGGACAAATATTGTTAAGGATATAAAGCTTCCTTTTCTTCAAAAATATACCACATGGGGCTTCCAGTACATTCCATCTGAACGAAGACCACGCAGGAGTCATCACGGTCTTCATTTTAGCTAAGCCAAAAGTGAAGATCTGAAATGGACCTTCTCAGTTGGGAATTCTTGATTCCAGAAAAGTCTCAAATAGAAGGTGAAGACCACTATACCCTGTGGCCTTTCCAGACTGCAATACGAGGGCAGGAGAGAAGCTATGAGGTACTTGTGTATCTACACAGGCCTTTGGGATCATTCAGAGGGTTGATAGGGGAAATACCCAAACCACTGGACAACAGCTGTGTGTAGCACTGCAATTCATGGCTCAGTACTGCATAGTGCTAAGCACCTGCTCAAGGGCTGAGAATTCGTCACTTCCAATGTCCTTTCTTGCACCTGAAGGCCTTCAAATCTTTGTCATCTCTTCTGAGAGATTGGCAGACCATGTAAAATTCCACCTCTCACAGCTTCCCTGCCTTACACATTAACGGGAAATGATTGTTCCAGAAGAATGCACCAAAGGCATGGTTTAGTCAAAATGAAGCAGTCCACTTCTCCATGACTCCCGGGTACTTTTTGTGTGTGTCTTGGAAAGGGCAGAGGTCCTTTCGGGGTTATGTGATTTAGCATTTGTAGTGCTTCAGTTAAGCAAAGAATATGCCTTGGAAGTGTTTTCAGAGGAAGAGGTGGATGGCTCTGAAGAAGATACTCTGTATTTTCCTGCAAAACCAAGCACAGTGATAGGACATTAGGACAGATACCCTGGGACGTGCTGGCAGTGTAAAGTAGGGGAAGTTATCCCTGTGCTGATGACCCAGGTGGCTCTGATTTGCCCTGCAGCCCTGACACTGCCTGGATTACAGCAATACCAGCAACCACAGAAGTCACTGTATTTGGTGACACAGCCAGGATAAGTCAGCTTGGACTCCTTCATATCCTGCTTTGACCATATCTCTCCGTCTTCTCTGGACCATATTTGGATGCAAAGACTACTCACTTAAGAATGAAATTATATTTCCAGCAATGCTTTTTGCAAAATGAAGTCATAACTGAAATGGTGATGTCCATAAAATGACAGCCAGAGAGCCTTTGCAGAGATACCGTTTTAGGGCGGTGAAGAGTACATGAACGATGAATGAGCTGTGTCACGATCTTATTAAGCTCAAAACAAAGCTCAGTTAGTAGGTTTTAGAATTGGTGAAACATGCCACCTGTTTCAGAGGCAGACAATTATACTGCTAGCATTGAACTGCAGTTAACTTCCTACAGCTTCTTTGCATTACAAAATTAAATACCATCTAAGGATGCATGGAGAGACAAACAGGCTGATAGATATCAGGACAGACAGACTCTGACAGTGAGAACACAGGCAAAGCTCCTTGTCTGTCCCTTCAGAAAAGGAGGTCTATTGTCACATACCTGTTTTCCCACATAAGTTGTTAAAGGTTCTGGAAAATGGGTAGCTCATAGCAAGCATTGGTGTCACCAGGATCAGGGAGGATGACTGTAAGAGAGAAAATTGGTTTTTGTCAAAAGCCTAGAACTTTTCTGTATCTGCATTTGAGGCAGAAAAAGGTTCCAGTAAACCATTGTTCAGTAGTACAAGCAAGCAACCCCCAGAGGGCCAAGATAAATGTTTGTGAGGCATGAAGGTCACACATTTACGTGTTTATGGTGGCAATGAAGGAGATCAACTTTAAATGGAACTACACGACACAAACAGCTTGTCTCTAACTTTTGGCCAAGGGAAGACAGCTTAGGCTTCAGAGCTACATCAGGAGGTGTGGGGTTCTGGTCCCTTCTCTGAGGCAGTGCAGCCATTAAGGTAAACAGAAAAGCTAAGATTTATGTGAATGGGGATTGTCCTTGACGGCCAACAGCCTGAGATCATCTGACGCAAATTTAACTTGACACACTAGAGGGCATTAGAACACAACTCACTGCAGTCCTAATGGGAAGGAAGGAATTTTTGCTGCTAAAATGAAGTTTCTTTTTAATTTCTGGAGTGGTTTGAGAACTTAATTAGATTCCTCCAAAAGGTGTGTTTAAAAAAAAGGCACAGAAAACACATCTTTTTCTGTTTGATCCTTCCTCGTTTGTTAGTTGTACCATGGGGGGGAATTTAGGTAGTGTTGTGTACTGTCACCTATATCATAAGGTGGTAGAGGAAATAGGTAAATGAATCACATATAAAAAATTCAACAAAAGACTTTGCTATTGTTTTATTTGTTAGTTATCAGACCTCAACAGGCTGAAGAAATGGGATGACAGGAACCCTATGAAGTCCAGCAGAGGGAAATGCAAAGTACTCCTGTCCCTGGGGAGGAACAAACCCACACACCAGGACATGCTGGGGGTTCTCTGACTGAAACAGAGTGAAGACAAAGCCAGGCTTTTCTCCTTGGTGCCCAGTGAAAGCACAAGAGGCATTGGAACAAATAAAAATACTGGAAATCCCACTTAAGAGGACACTTTTTCACTGTGAGGGTGGTCAAGCACAGGAAAAGGCTGCAGAGAGAGATTGTGGTGTCTCCATCCTTGGAGCTGCTCAAACCCCAACTGGACAGAGCTCTGTGCTCTAGATGACCATGCTCTGAGTGGGAGGGTGGTACTAGATGATCTGTTGAGGTAATTTACCACTTCAGACATTCTGTGATTCCTGTGGAAGCTGGAGTGTTTTGATCCAGTGCTGCTCTTCTGAACTGAGAGTTCAACCTTAGTGGACTCCTTAATTCCTTTCAGCCTATATACTCATCATCTTAAATATCCTGGCTTTTAAGTCAGCTTCCTAGTTCTTTAGCAATACCTGTACAGGCTCTCCTGAATAAACCCTGTTCAGACACCAATATAAAATTAAGCTTTATTGTCATATAAGAATGATGCTAATACCATGAGGGGAGAGGGGGAGGTGGGTGTTAGAACCAGATGATCTTTAAGGTCACTTCCAACTCAAACCATTCTGTGATTCCTACACATCCCAGCATCTTTGGGAAATGCAGAAGTGCAAGTTGAAACAAGCACTTCTGTGTCAGAATACACAGTTTACCCATCCTCATGCAGCAATCCCAGATAAAGGTATTTTATTCCTGTTGGCTGAAACTTTTCTGTGATCTGTGTCTGGGAATATGGCTCCTCTGGTGCAGAAGTGGAGATGAAGACACCTTTGGCATCAGCAGGAAGAGGACAACAAAGAACTCTGTGGGTACAACATGTTCCTCAACCCGTAGAGCTCTTTGTGAGGTGAATGTCAGTAAATAGCCTCAGCTCTCGGCCCTCTCCTTGGGCTGTAAGACACATCCTGGGTCACTGAGAACATGAGCTCCCTGTGTGGTTTGGCCTGACATATTCTGCTTGAGAAGTTTCTCAAGCCTCATTGTAAAAGCCTTTAATTCTGTGCTTTTACTCCTTTGTTCACTCTGGGAGATCGTTCCCCATCCTTTCTAATGGGTAGTAGTTGCTTAATGCCATAAGCAGATTTGCCCTTGGTTGGATTCAAGGATCCTCCAGCCAAGTTGTCCCCATGCCAGCATTTTCCTGTGGCTTAAACAGCTCAGTCTCCCTTTAGTTATTCTGGAATGAAAGGCCTATGGTGCTGTGAGATCTGTGGTGATGAAGGACGACACATGGAGAGAGGAACGAGGAGCTGCTAAAGTTGGAAGGTGTGAAGGGAGAAATGTGTGACTGGCACAGGACAGTCCAGCTTCAAGGCTGCCCAGCAACTGAGCCCTGGTTTACCCTTTTCAAACACCTATGGAACATTTTTCTCAGAGTCTTGACCTCTGGAGCACAAACTGAAATGGAAGAAATTCCCCTTAATCATAAGAAAAAAATTAGTATTTTTTTATGCTGAGGGTGACAAAACACCACAGTTTTTTGTGTCAAAAGAGTTAGTGTGTTCTCCAGCTTTAGAGATACTGAAAACTCGATGGGACAATGTCCTAAACAACCTGCTCTAATTTATCTTGCCACTCATCAGTGGCCAGCTATTTTCCCAAGGCACTGTGTAAACTTTATTTTTCTGGTAAAGATGGTAGTGGAAATGGTTTCCCCCTTGAATGTGAATGCCTACCCCAAGCAGAGGTATTTTCAGGTGCCTGTTCAAGCTGTGCTTCAGTGCAGGGAGGAATGCAAAAGCCACTGGGCCAGAGAAACACTGTGGATGGAAGAGAAGCCTTCCAGGACCTTCTTTAAGAATCCAGTCCTCATTTGCAATATTTTTTTATTATTCTTCTTTTTAGGCACTGAATATTTTGTGTTAAACTCGGGAATTTGCAGGGTGTGGGACCAAAGTCTCTCCTCTTCCAGAAGCACATTCATTTACATTCTATTTTTTGCTCATTAAAATATGAGTCTTTGCAACACATAGACATGATCTGACAAAAGATTCATACTTCCTCCCGTTTTCTCTTCCCAGAAAAAAGAGGAGCCTAACCTGTCTCCTTGTCTCATGAGTTCAAGTTGCAGTAACTCCATCCTCTCCTGCTCATAGGTGAAGATCTTACCCAAGAAGTCCCCTTTGCATTTCTCTCACATTGTGAAAAAGTAATTGAGCCACAGAAATTTTCTGTTTTCTAACTGAAGTTTCAGTTACATTTTATATTTTTTGCTGTGGAATTTAGAGCAAATGTCCACCAACTTCCTTCTCATTTTTTACCAATTACAGGTAAAATAATGAACTTTGAAAACCAGGCATATGTTCATAATTGTGTTGTTAGTGTCTTCTCTGACTAGTTCTAATAAATAGTCCAAAATATAAAGTGCATTTGATTTAAGAGACACTTGGAGAATGTTAGACTCTTCAGCAGTAACTGAAATACATTCTTAGGTCTAGATTCTAACCTTTGATTGCTGTGAACTCCATTTGGATGTTGAATTCCTCTTCAACAGGGCTTCTTGTATCTATTTGTTAAAAAATTAATCAATCAATCAGTATTTACAGAAAATCTGTTCAAATTCCAACAGTACTTTGACATAATTTAGGAAATAGTTTGAATCCTTACCTTCTTGTCCCAGAGAGTCCCAAACACCAAAATGAATAATCCCTAGGAGACAGATAATTACATGCAGTTTGATGACACCAACCTTTAATTGCAGCACCTCATAATTATCTCAAACATTGTCCACGGTGACTATTTAAACTCTGAACTCTTTGATAGAGGTCATTTTTCTAACTTCATATCACATAGTGGGCTGCTGATATGTTTACCAGGAGTTCATCAGGCCTGGCCTATTTAAATTCTGTGTACATCTGCTCTACAAAGTAACACAGATAGTTTGTTTGCTCTAAATATATTTGGAAGAAGGAACTTTTGTGTCCTGCCTATTCTCCCCAGATGAAACAGCAGGTTCACAATGTAAAAATGCAGGTTCACAACGTAAAAGGTCAATGAGTCTGGTTTGAAGCACTCAGCTTTGATGCCATTCTTAAAGAGAGAGAATAGACATAACTATTTTGTCCTCAAGAAATCTTGATGTATTGGGATCCTACTGGCCACCTAAATAGGTTGCTGTGAAAATCATACTGACTGAAAACTCTCAATCGTGTGTGTTTTGGTTAGTTCCTCTCTTTATTATTAGCACTGCTCAGCTATTCTTGGTGACTTTTATGTTGTTTATACTTGAACCCACAAGAGCATAATATGATGCCGCCAGGTGCACTGTAAATGAGACCAGAGATGCTCCAGCTTGCCCACCTGAACATAATAGGGCTATTTTTCTGATCTTCGTAAATTAAGATCTTCCCAAAGCTACTGGCAAAGTTCAAAGTTATCTTTAGGTCAATTTTATCTATAAGGCACATCTGATAAAGCAGAAGAGAATATGAAATACTGCTGAATTCCTGCAATGGGTTTCCCAAAGAGCCCTTTTGGAATAAGGCAAATCTGAGCATTTCCCAGCTGTTTTTATGCCCTGCCAAGCACAGCACTGCAATAATGTCACCATATTGAATGATCACAGAGGAAAGAAAAATATGTGTAACTCACCTGCAAAGCGTTGAGCAGAGCAAAGAGGATGTGGAAAGCTCGATGACTGTTTTTGATGATGGTGGCAAGGCCAAACCCCCAGGTGAGGCCTAACAGTGGAGTCAAGATGGCCACACTTTTGCCAATTTGAAACAAAGAGTTCCTCTCCTGCCTGTTTGACCTATCCCCAATAGTTGGCCTCAGTATTTTTATTATAACAACTGCAGTGATGGACAAATTCATGGCCACAATGATCAAGGCAGGTATGACAAAGGCCAAGAGAGCTTTGCTGTCCATCCAGTTGAGCCAGCAGACATCCTTCCTGGTGTAATTGTTCCTTGGCAGCGTGACAGCGATGGTGACGACTGCAATGACAAAGGGGCACACATATCCCAGGCAGAATGCCACTGCTTTCTGAGCAGTCTTACTTGTGTTATGCAAGATGAACACCAGTCTGTAGAAAAGAATGAGGCCCAGGCTCAGCATCCAGAAGAAGACACACAGGTAGAATAAATGGATGAAGAACGTGGCCATGACGCAGATATCTCTGCTCAGCTGTTGGTTTTGGTCATTGAGGGAGGCAGTGACAATGAACCACACGTCAGCAATCAGGAGGGATGCAGCTATGTTGACTATACAGATATGGCGCATGTAGGAGGTTGTGTTGTTCGTCACGTATTTCCAGACCAAGGATTCAATTATAATGCAGATCACCAAGCTCAGGATCGAAATACCCAGGCCAACGTAGGAAATATAATCTTCAAAGATTAGCTGGGAGGATTTATCGGGTGACATCAGAATGGAGAATGATGTCAAGTGACTGCAGGAGCAAATGACATAATCTTCTAACTCCGTGGGTGTGCAACCACGAGTATCCCAGTCCCCACCGCGTTTGTTGAGTGTGAAGTTCCAAAAGACACATTTGGGCATCTTTAGAGACAAGTTTTTCTTTGCAAATGTCATATTAACCTCAAACTTCTGGCTTCTGTTGCTGCTCACAGTTGTTGTTATCAATAAGCCGTTCACATATTCGGACTCATTCCGGGGCAAAATATGTCCAAGTTTCGAGTACATCACACTGACAATGGTTGAATTTTGGGTTAGAGTTTGAATTTCAGTTTCGCCAATGAGCACATTAACTGTGAGGTTTTCTGTACTGCGGAAGCCCTTACTATAATCTGTGTTGCTGTTTTCTTGGATAACTATACCTTGTAGCTGCACAGTGTTTGCAGAGACCGAAGGGATGGTGTTATTAACTGGTCGGAGGCGGAGGGAAAAGTTTTCTACTGACTGCAGTAACAAAGAACTTTTTAGTGTCTTCTCTTTATTCAGGTCTTCCCAGGCTTCAGCTGTGGAATCACCAACAATTAAGTCCACTGTGGAGAGGAAATTCTGGAACAACAATAGAATAATGTAGTTATTGAAATGCTACACAAATCATTGTTGTTTCTGATGGTAATTTATGCATGGTTCAAGAACGCTTTTTGAAAAAGCCCAGCATTTTCTTATTTTGCTCAATCCATGTGAAACCTTCAGTTGTTAACCTTCTGCATGCTCTGTTCTCAAATTAAGGTTTCCAAATGTTAATGACTATTCCTTTTTACATATTACTTAGTATTTTTCTTCTCCAACATTCTTTCCCTTCTTTCTCAGCCTTTGTGCTATCTGATTTCTTGGTCTCTGTCATGTAGGGTCCCCCATCTACAAACCATCAAGTCTCTTTGCACTTTTCTGTTTAGAAGAACGGTGCTTTTCCTCTATACCTCACAATCAAGGTTCCCAACTATTTCTAAGATTCCTTTTGTTATTCATTTGTTGTAACATCCGATTTCTTTTCCTTGCTTGATCATGGTTCCTGGAATTTAATATATAATCCAAACCATGTCTTAGAATGCTGGAGACTTTTGTGGGTCCCTAGAACATTTCTAGTTGCTAAGCACACAGCAGCCTCTCTTTCATGCATAGGCTTCTTGTCCTCATAATTTTGACTTTTTACAAATTCCTCTGTATCTTTCACCCCATTCCCTTCCTTTCCTGCTCCTGATCCTAACTAACTGTGAAACTTCTTCAAAAAGAATGTCATCCCCTGTGACAAAAGGGGCCAAATGGCTTGATAGGTGTAGGTAAGGCTTAAAATAAAACCTTACCTGAATAGTGAGCTCGTCTGCATCTGCTGGGATAGAGGAGACCATATCCAGGATGGAAACGATTGCACCTAAGTTTGCAGGAGAACTGTTTATTGTGTTTATCTCCTTTCCAATCTGTTCCTTAAGCTCTGCAAGGTAGTTAGGTAGTTTTGCTTTTGACTCGGGGCTGTTGACCAAGGACTGGAACAGAAGATAACAGTACATCACACATGGGAAATTTGCCTCTCTAGCCTCACTAAGAGAAAGGTAACTCTGGATGAAATAAAGAGCACTACAGTAGGATACCAAGGCTGAAAACAGAAGTCTGGCACCTGTCCATAAAGTGAACTGACCAGGGGAGTTGGCATTATAAACAGGGCCTGGGGCTGAGGTTGGGCAGTAGCCTGGAGTAGTTGGTGTGCAGCTTGGTCTGGGCTTGTGCCAAACAGTGTCCATCGAGGCAGTCCCTGAGCACAGCTCAGGGAACACTCCAGGCCAGCAACTGCTCCTTATGGATGCTACGAACAAGGTCACCTTGCCTGGGAGACAGAGCATTCATGTGTGTGGATATCAGCCATGCAGTGCCACATGGCCTCTAGGCCAGAGGAGGGGACCTTGCCTCTTCCACTGACTTGTGTAGATATAGCCAAACATTCTCCAGCTTTTAAAAGAAAGTTTTTAATGCTTAATATATTTTAGATTATGATAAGCAAAACTCAGGCAACAAAAATTTTTGCTCTTTCTTCTCCCCCCACCACCTCTCCACCCCAACCTCTAGAAAACTCACAGATGTTACCTCGGCTCTACTCAGCATGTTGTTTATTGATACAGACAGGCAGTCGTTCCTCGCGACCTTCCATGAGTTGTTGATGCACTTGTAAGTTGTACTGCCTCGGGTAAAACCATCTGGATTATCTAACTCACGGCATGGCTTTATCAATGTTCCCCTTTCTAGTCCAGTGCCTAATCTGTCTGAGCAGGAAACTTGCTTGTCTGTCATAGAGGTAGAAAACAAGAAGCAGAGAGATTAATAAATTAACCCCATAAAACCTGTGACTTCCTGAAGTTCAGAGGTCTTTAAATCATGATTTCAGCTACCTCTCTTCATTAATTACAACCTTTCAGGATGTAGATGTCTTGCATTCCCAATTTTTTTATGAATAATGAAATTAAAAAGATAACTAATAAAGCTCCTGTTTTTCAGTACTGGATCAAATCAACAAACCAATATCCAAAGTTTTAGGATTTATCTGTTAGATCACAGGGTTGAACAGAGGTGGAGTGATATTATATTGACCACTAAGTGAACAATAATTCATACAAAGTTTGTTCTGCTAAGGGACTCAGTGCTGCTGTAGCACTAATAGGAAATTCATTAAGACCTCAGTAGTGAGGCCTCAACACCTTTTTGATGAACAGTGAGTCCTGCTAATTGGCTTTGATTGGGTTAGTCATATCAGTGTATGCTGATTAAAGTAATTAAAGTGTCTGCATATTTATTGCCCCAGGGGAGTGAAATCTGGCAGATACACTGATTCAACTGTAGGCACCACTACTGCGGAAAAACCAAAATTTCTGCCTTATAGGAATGGCCAACATTACTTTCTTTCCAATTTAGAATAAAAAGCTGAAATATCCAAACTCTTGTCAGAACTAAACATCGAAGATGGTTTTAGTGATGCTGAATTCTAATTATTGAACATTCCCCACAGAGCTGACTGGAAGCTGGGTCTGCCCTGGTCCCTTCAGCATCTCATGGAGGTTGTCCTTCTTGTGATCCAAGTGGATATGCTCTCCCACAGGATGACCTCTTGAGCCAGATGACTTCTTCCTGAGACTCCAAAACCTTTGATCTTTGATAAATTGTTGGTGCAAGCTGGGAGATGCATGACCGCATTTCAACACAGGATGATACTGGGTGGTGCAGCCTGCACCAGAAGGAAGTAGGGACAGAAGATGACTAAACTATTGCTGCTTTGAACGTACTGGGATCACTGACAAATACAGCGAAGACAGAACACCTTGTCTATTTATTTTTTTTTAAATTACATCAAAACTGATGTTTTCCTTCGTATGTAAAAATTTCCCATTAAAAAAAAAAAAAAAAAGACAAAAATTCTTAGCTAACAAAAACTGTTCCTGTAAGATGTCAGTGATGATGAATTTGTGGCATCTGATTTAACCAAGACAATGGGACCACCAATTTAACAGCTATAAATAGTAACTTTTTCCTTACCAGGTATCAGGTGCAGTCTGATATGTTCACTGTCAACTCCCTGTCGATTTTCAAACTTGCTGTTTTTAAACTTGCAATATGCCGTGAGCTCTTTCTCTTTGCTACAGTCACTTCCTGTGTAACTGTACGTGTAGCAAAACAAATTTCCTTTTTTCTCTTTCCCTGTATGGATGGATGAAGACATGTTAACACAGATTTGGGGTCAATCAGCTGAAAACAGCAGAAAGCTTCAGCAAAACTTTCTTTTCTGTGGGTCCTACCAAAAAAATTCCTTTGTGAAAAAGCTCCCTCTCTGTACATTAATCTCTAACTCCCTACTGAATAAATGGAAGCTGCTGCATGATCAATATATTTCCTCTTACTGGTGCATGACCAAATCCTTCCCAAACCCTTTTAACTGTTCAGGAACCAAAATTTGTTTTGGAAATAATTTTGGAGAATATTCTTCCTGCCTCTACCACAGGCGTTTCATTTAGGCTAGGATACTTTTTGGCCCTTTCGAACTCAGGATCTGTACCCATTGCTTTTCAGTACCTGTGCCTAAGGGCACCTGGCTGCAGTTTCTTCCAAGAAGATCTTGAGTTTTTTCTTAGCTACCAAAGGACTCCTCAGTCTCTACCCACTTTACTCTTCAGCCTGTTGTTTTTGTACTCCTGCATGTTGTTTTCTGATTTTTTTAAAATTAACTGTTTTGTAACTCACTTGAAAACTTCTAGTATATAAAAACCCACTCATTCGAAAACTTATGGTATATAAAAATACGTCAGTGAAGTTGCAGAATTGCCCTAAATTTTAAGATGTAGAAACTTGGGCTTTTGTGCTGTTAAAGACATGTTACCTTTATCCTCAAAGAAAACAGTTCTTTGAATTGCATTCAATAGATTAGTCTACATTTGTTGTGAATTAGTAGATTTTCTAAAGTAACATGTTCTCAATACTCCATTCAAAAAAAGTGGCAAAGATAAAAGCAAACAAATGGATTTCAGCAATTTCTAATTTGAACAAGGGTAAGAATTCCCATTTCTCCCTGCCTGCCAAGTCAAGCCAAACATTGAGTTTATCCATTATGTATTTATCACTACAGCAGTGGTTTCAGTTGCTCTTCTATTAATCCCAGCCATGTTCCTCAGGCATGCCAACCATCCTAAAAAAATGTCCATTTCCCTTTTTTTACACCCTCAGGAGTACTTGTGGGTTGTCATAAAAGCAGTAAGTATGAATTGCTTGCACAGACCTAACTGAAAACAAAAAAACCCAGAGACTGGGTTATGACATATAGTGAAACTAATGATTCTGCAAGTTTATTGCATCTTACCAGCTGGAAATCCATTTTGTCCAATCACAAATGTAACAGAGAAATCTTCCGTGGTGTTTGCACTTATGCAGCACTCGAGGGCTTGTGGCTTTCCACAAGGTATCGATGCTGCAATGGGGTCTATCAGGATGTTCTGCTTCAGGGGCAAGGAAATAACCTCGATGGTCATATTGGCAGAGCTCTCCAAGTTTTGCCGGGAGATTGTGCAGATGTGGGTGCCTAAAAGAAGTGATACAAAGAAAACGTGTTTCAGTCGACAGAAGTGCTCCTGAGGTTTTGCATGGTGATGAGCCCTAATGCTGAACAAGTCCAGCACTGTTGGCAGCATCACGCCCTGCTGTCCTCCAGCACTTATAGTTTTAATTGTGGGGTTTTCATTTACTGTGGCCTCCACACTGATTTGCAGGGCTAGGGATGCTGAAAATGATCTGGCACAGAGGTTTCATTGCCTTTGTAGCCAACAGCATATTCACTCACCGCTCCAGTCCTGTGTGGCAGACCTCACTGTGAGCACAGATGTGGCTGGGAATTTGCTATTTTTGATGCACATATCACAGGCCACTGTTTTTGTGTCACTTCCAGACTGGATTTTCCAACTGATACTGTCACAACTGCTCGCATCACTTTCGCACGTTAGATTGAACGGATATCCCTCGGGAACTGGTGAGTTTGTGCTTGAAGATATTGTTACATGGGCTGAGACAACAACACAAGACAAAAGTCACATTACTGAGAGTCACTTCTAACCATTTTCTTGCAAATGCCATGTGCCACAGAGGCCATCCACATGTTAAAGAGCTGCTGGTCTGTCACAGCCACCGGACTCTCACCTTTCCAGAGGTACCTCACTCTGATGGTTTGACTGGCCCTGGCTCCGTGTTGAGTCTGCAGCTCACACGTATATGTTGTCACTGTACCTGACTTCTCAGGTGGGCACAGCGACTCCTCGATTTTGAGCTCGTATTCAGTGCAGTTTCCACCCAAACTGGAGACTCCTAGAGAGAAATAAACACCCCTTGAAGGGTTATAGATGTCCAAAACCACCTCTGGAAATTAGAAGCAATCACTCTAGGTAAAGAAACCCTTAGGGGCTTGTATGTAATTAAAAGCATGGCACTTTTAACTCCTCGTTGCTGAGCTTCATTCACATCTTTTATTCTGGCAACACTCAAAGTGTTTTTCCAAGTGCCTGAAGATGAATCTCAGCACAGAGCTGGGCACCTACTGCCAAAACCAGTCAGAGAGCAACAGCATTGCTTGGAAATCCCAGGGTAAGGCAAAACAAAGGGCAGAACCTCATTATCTGTGATATTTAGGATGAGTAAAGGTAAGTAAACCAGGAGTAAATACTGCAGATGTTAACATCATCTAATTTTGAAATAAAAATTTGTAGGTACTTGACAGTCATTTGACTTTAAATCTGAAGAGTGATGGTTTAGCTGGAAGCAGTAAAGCTGTCCTGTGCTGCAGCTGACAGTGCATCTGGCACGAAAGCACAGCAGAGTTCCTGAGGGAAAGCCTGAACCAGGGAATTAAGAGCAAAACAGCTCATTGCAGAAGGCCAGGATCCCCCTCTCCCTCTCTGCAAGCACTGCTGTACCTGTTCTCTGTGGAAATGACTGTGTGCATGAGCTTTGAAGGTTTTATCTGATTTTGCTGTCCTACTTTCTGCTAAATTTTATTTATAGCAAAAAGTTAACAATAAACACCTAATTTATACACATAAAATATTGTGAGGGCAACGGACCATTTAGGATGATGGTTCAGTAGACATTTATGAGCATTCCTGTTCGTGTCATTTTGTAACTCTTCGTGGCACGTTTACCTGGTCCTTTATTAACTCTTTATATTAGAAGCAATGCCTTATGGATTGCCACTGACACAACTGGTATGTGCTGAATCACAGCTACAGGTGAAGAGGGGAACTGTGCTCTCAGTATTTAGCTGTGCTGCAGCTGTTTCAAAGCACCTGCCTCTCTAAATCATTGCTAAATCGTGGTATGTGGAACACAGAAGCTCTTTGTACCCCACAGGTGATTCTGGAGGTAGTAGTAGAGAGTGATGCACCCATCCTTTCTCCCAAAATTAGACAATGCAGAAATAAGCTTTTTAGAAGCAGTTGGTGTGATGTTGGTCCAGGCAGCTGTGTCCATCCAGGATGTCACAGTTTAAGGCATCAATGTCTGCACAGTGCGTGGAGACACCCAGAACCCCACTGGCACCTGCACAGCACATATGGAGCTTGTACTTCCTCCTGCCAGATGTTTGGAGCATACCCTGTATTTATCCTACGACTCTGTGGTAGCTAGTTAGGAGGAGATCTTTAAACCACAAACAAACCTAGCAGGTGAAAGACAGCCTTTTGTTAATCTTACCTGTAATATTGATTGTTCCATTTACTTTCCAGGAAGCATTAAGTGATGGTAAGTGTCTGTCAATGCAACAGGACAGCTGAGGGCTGTTCTTCTGCGTTTCAGGACTGTTACATATAACTTCCATCTCCTTTACATTTGGAGTAATACGTAGTGGAGAGACAAATATTGTTTCTGTGGCCTTCAATCTGTAAGACTGACTGGCATTTGTGAAAGTGCATTTATAGGAACCTGTAAAGCATAGACAGTGTCTTAGCATTGAGAACAGTTTTTTTGGTTTTGCCTCTATATTTGGAATTAGGATCTACTTCCATATCTAGTTTTCACATCTCCCTGCTCTGCAGTGGCTTTGCTACTTGCTGATCAACATGTACCCTCAGGTCACCTGCAGGATGTTTTCTGCAGACTTCTGGTGCCATATACATCCAGATTAAGAGGGGTAATGTTGAGGGGTACTTGAAAAGAGACCAGTGTGCTGGGACTGAAATAGTTTAAATCTTGTGGACTTGGTGCTTTTGGGACCTGTATATTGCCCAGAGTCCTTCTGGCATCAATATGTCATGGTAAGAATGTAGACTATGCAAAAGTTTCCTACACAAAAGGGGTGAGAGATTAAGTGCCCAGGGTGGACTCCACTAGAACTGGCCTTGGAACGTAGGCTCTTAGCTGCTCAGAAGGTACTGCCAAAGAGAGCAGAGTATTTATCATAGAACGTCCTGAGCAGAAGAGACCTATCAGGATCACTGAGTCCAGCTCCTGGCCCTGAGCAGGACCATCCCCAGGAATCACGTGCTTGAGAGTGTTGTCCAAACACTTCTTGAACTCTGTCAAGTTTGGTGTTGTGAGCACTTCCCTGGGGAGCCTGTTCCAGTGCTCAACCACCCCCTGGGTGAAGGAGCTTTTCCTTATATCCAACCTAAACCTCCCCTGATTCAGCTTCATCACTTTTCCTCCAGTGCTGCCACTGGTCATGAGAGTGAAGAGATCGATACCTGTCCCTCTGCTTCCCGTCACCAGGAAGTTGTAACTGCAATGAGCTCTCCCCTCAGTCTCCTCTTCTCCAGCTGAACAAACCAAGTGCCCTCAGCTGCTCCTCACACAGCTTCCCCTCAAGGCCCTTCAGCATCTTCATTGCCCTCCTTTGGACCCTCTCTAATGTCCTAATATCTTCCTTATACTGTGGTGCCCAAAACTGCCACAATAACTAGAGGTTACAGCTGCTGTTTTAATGATATAAAATCATACCAGAATCCTCCATCGTAACATTGGTGATTTTAAGAATCGACCTTCTGGTTCCTACGATTGTCTCTATCGAATGCCGGAAGCTGGTTGAGATGATCTGATCAAAGTGATACCAGGTCGCACTGTGAAACGTTGAATTTATCTCACAAGTCAGTGTTACTGTATCCCCTTCAAAAATGTTCAAAGGTTCCGCTTTGAAGTTTACACGATCTGGGGAAACAGAGAGAAACATTCTGCATTACTGTAATTTCATCTCAAGACTATGTGGTGTCTTTTATCTTAGGGGGTTCCCAGGTGCTTCACAACTAATACGCACCCAGCAACAGTTGCAGGGTACTACCTCTGATACAAGCCTTGAGATTTTCCCTCTATATATTCTTTTACTGTCTTTTTCAGCTAAAGATCCCAGCAGGTTTCATGCAGAGAGCTAGAAATATCACCGCCACTGCTTTCTAAGTAGATAAACCAAGAGGAGAAGCAACCAGGTTGAAGTAATCCTCTCAGACAGACATTCCAGCACTCTGAGACTACAGCACCTCTGGAACACTTGATAAGGCAACTGAATTGTAACACACTGTCCAGCAGCAGCATGGAAAATGTGCCAAGGAAGCCAAGGGCAATGTGTTCTCATGCAAACTGCAAGAGGTTTTGATTTTGCTCTAGGGAAGTGCTGGCAGCCTGACATGCTAAGAGCTGTCTCAGTTCTTCAGGTGAGCTTAGGGGTGTTCAGTCTCTCTCCCTTTCAGAGACACGGCATCAGGGATCATCGAATAGTTCAGGCTGGAAAAGACTTCTATGATCAAGTCCAGTGGAATAACTGGAAGGCTTTGGTTTTTCATGGAAGGTACTGCATGCGTGGTCCTCTCATGAAAGTCCTAAGTTTTGATGACAAAGGGTAAAGAGAAACAGCCAGAGAAATAAATAGTTTTGAAGGCTGTGTACCAAATAATCAACAGTATAAGGAAGCTTGATTAAGGCTAAAAATACTAAAGTAGAAGTTGAAGGAAAGTACCGAGAGAGCTTTAACTTACAAGGCACTTCTGTTGTGAAGGTAGATGGTTTGGGCTGGTAGAATGGTTCTAGAACTTGTAGTACAGCTTTGTTGGATTTATCAATCTGATTGGCGCTTGCTGGTCCTGCTTTTACTTCATATTTCACAAAAACACTTCCAGGACTAAACAGATATAAGAATGAGAAAAGCATCAGAATCAAATATCCTTGTCTATTACTGGTTTTCTATTTGTGGTGACCCATCTTGTATGGCTGAGAAGGCTTCACTGGGCTCACCTGTGAAGGCTCCTGTTGGGACTCAAGACTTGCTCTGATATACAAGAAGGTTGTGCTACAGCTTTTTCCTAAGAACAAACACCCTTATGTGATGTCTTTCTCGTCTGGTGTATATTTCTAGTAAACTTCCCTTAGAAAACCTAAAATGCAGCTGCATTTAAATATCTGTGGACACAAGTAATATCTCTTTTATCCAGTGTTGCATCCAGAGTCAATGTACTAATTCATCTTCCTCATGACCTAGGAAATGATGTGAGGATTACTCGCATCCTTTTCCCCTTTTGGGTGGAACTCAGTTTTTCCCATAAAAGGCTTTGAACCAGATGGAGAATGATTATGTTTCTTGGACTTCTGCAAAGTGACGAATTTTACCCTATTTCCATGCTCATAGCAGGGCTTTCCTTTTCAACATTTATACTCTTATTCAGTCTGTGTATAGTGGGAATGGGTTCCAGCCAGAGTGAATGTAGCCTTTGCTAACTTGTGTCTCCTTGAGACAGAAAGATTTCTGGACAGAAAGGTTATGTCTTCAGGAAAAAATGAAACCATTTACTTACCTGAAACCAGTTACTGTTGCCGATACAAAGCCTGGTAAACACCTGTAGCTTGCATTAAACTGTAAACAAAGACATATGACACGAGGTAAGTGCTCTGTGTATTACTCCAATGTGCTTAAAATAGGAAACCTTCCATACAAGACTGATGTGAGTATGGGCACGTAGCACATCTCATAGAATGGGCCTGGTGCTCTCACCACTGTCATGGGGTAAATATCTGTTGATGGATTCAATCCATGTGTGTTCCCATGGATTTAAGCTAGGACAAATATTGTGGGTTTTTTTTTTTTCATGCTTTAGATAGAAAAGATCCCTGAATACTTCCTGGTTGGCCAGTGCATTAAAACCAATGGGAATACTGTTATTCCTTTCAATGCAGTCAGTTTTGGCCCACCTTGTATCTCCCACTGGTGCGCACTTCCCACCTCCCCACACAGACAGTGACCCTATATCCCAGACACTTAGGGTAAACGCCGTATTTCTTAGAGGGCTCTCTACCTTCAGAGATGAAAAACTAAAGTCCTTACCGCTTTTTCAAGGTCAGCTTTGTATTTCTGGTATAATACAGAGGAAGAATCCCTGAGATCATCCAGAAAGTCTATGTCAAGTCTGACTGACATATACATTACAATGGGCTCTCCCATACCACATGAGTCTGTAAGGAAAGACAGTGAAATAAAGGTAAAATAATAAAAGCAATGCTTACAAAGTGATTTCTTAGCCTTTTCTTCTAACTTAATAATCTTAGGATCATATAATGATTTGGGTTGGAAGGGACCTTCCAAGATCATCAAGTCCAACTCACCAGCCTGGCCTTGAACACTTCAAGGGATGGGGCATCCACAACTTTTCTGGGCAACCTGCTCCAGTGTCTCATCACACCGATCTTAAAAATTTTCCTTTTAAATTTAATCTAAATCTACCCCCTTTCAGTTTAAAATAATGACAACTTGCCAAGATTCATCTGTATAATAAGAAAGTTGTGATTCTTCTAATTTTCTATTTCTAATTTAGGTGCTTGCCATCTGCTAGATACCTAGACTCCCTTTCCAGTTGATGCAAAGCTGTAGACATCTTTAGAAGATGAAACATCCAGAAGGTGATAGCTTTCCTGCAATGGTTGAATTCCTACATTGCTCTAGATATGATGATGTTATATGGATGAATAACTTTGATCAGAGACTTAACTTTCACATAATGTAAGGTACACAGGATGAATCTCCACCTATGTTTCCCTGCAATGAATGGAAAAATCCCCAGTGCTTTGGGAGGGTAATATTCTAGGTGGGGACTCATCAGTGAGCACAAAATTATATAAAATGCTTAGAGAGATACTGGAATTTTCTATGCTGGGTTCATTTAAGGACACGTCCATACCACGTGTGAAGGAGCTCTGGATCCAGGGGCCTGGACTTCTAAGGGGTATGCAACCTCTACATGAAACAGGTATTACCTCTAGTCCTGGAAATACTGTGGCAATATGGATATGGGACTGCCTGGTGATAAAAGCATTCCCTCTAAGCAGAGTTGATTAGAATGGGCATGCTGACAGTACTGGACTGCTTCCACATCTAGTGCTGCCTCTGGGTATCTCTGCATGCTGCTCCATCACAAATAAGAAGCCAAGCCTCATGGGTGTTTGTCTTGGATAGCTGGGACAACAATTAGTGCTCCACCCCAGTGTTGTCAGGCCTAAGTGTCCATCCTTTTGTCACCAGTCATCAGTCAGGTTCCTAGAAACTCCTGGGCACTTTGTCATGGGAGTCATGAAATAAAACCAAAGACGTGCTGGGCTTTTTAGTTCCTTCTCTTCTCTTGAGGACTATGGCACACTTTGGTCACATGTGTGAAAATCTGATGAGATGAAACTTTCTTTGCTCAGCAAAAGCAGAGAGTCACAAAGAGGCATGTGAGTGACTCCAGGAGCTGGGGCTCCAAATGGCACTAAATATCTGCAAGTAATTTGGGTCAAGGTGGGCCCCTATCACAAGAAGAGCTCTAGACCATCTCTACAGAATTTCCACATTCACAGACAATGTGGTAGTCAGCTGAGTCCTGACATGCTGTTTTTTCCCACCTTTTGGCACTATTCTGACTTCTAACCAGTATATGAGTTGCACAGTGATGGAGTTCAGCTCTGTGTCCCCTTACCTTCAGTCTGGGGCTCACAGTAAGGTCCGTAGAAAGGCATTTTCTGCATGTAGCCACAGGGCAGGGCAGGTTCCAGGCTGAGAGAAGGGCAGGGTATTATGTCACTGCACACCCGGCTCGGCCAGGCATATCCCTTTTCACAGGAACAACAGCTGCTCTTCTCACCACTGGGGAGACAGACTGTCAGACAGACAGACAGACAGAGAAATACCATGAGAACGGTGATAAGTATTTACTTTCCTGTATCTTCATGATGATGGTCCCAATTAAATGTTGCCCTTCCTGGGAGTTCACTTGAATGATGCAAACAGGATGACCAGAAGACTTGCAAATCTTACTCTACTAGTTGCAAATCACTAAACAGAAATGGGAACCACACTGATACAGTGATAAGCCTGATCAATTATTTTTAAGTAACTGAATGGAAATGTGAAGCCTGATCCTAAAAATTTGCCTGGCATACTGGCCAGGGCCCTGTGATACTTTTCAGATTGGATATTTCTGTGTTACTTGGGGGAAAAGCAAATATATCAGCTTTTAAAGATTGTAAGAGCAAGGTCATTCAGAGTCCAGGCTGTTGTGTTGTTCTGACTATGTCCTGACAGATGCTTTGTGACAGCAGGTAACATTATCACAAAGTGCTTTAAAGCACTCAAAAAAAGAAACCAACCAACAAAAAAATCCCAACTTGACTGCAACTTTTTCTGCTCCTAATATGTCATTTGCAAAGTAGGATATTAACAAAATTATTTTTACACACTGCATGTGACCTAGAAGGCCTTTAAAAGATCCATTTGCATGCTGTTTTGGGAACTGCTAAACACTTCCTTTCACTGCTTTATGGGCCAGTGATAAGGAGGTACCCAATCCCCTCTACTGTTGTAAATGCTTGGTGTGTTTGCACTAGTTACTCAGATACGATGTTGCACAACCCCAGTTTATGTAATGAGACCTGCCTGATATCATGCCCTATAAGAATAAGTTAAGTGAGTTATACAGGAAAAGACTGCCTCTCATGCAGCCTGTCTCTGTCAGGGTCAGGGTACAGCCTCTTACAGCGATTTACGTCCCAAATACAGGAGGAGGGAAGTAAACAGTCTGATAACCGCTGTCCCAGCTTCCTGAAACTTGAAAGTAACTCAGACTGCTTGTTAGCCAAACTGGAGCAGGATCCTTTGGCTCAGGCTTCCTCCGGCTTTGTCCCTTCCTTAGGAAAAGAAAAGCACTCAGAGCTACTCCTAATGCCAACATTATCTAAAGAGCAGTGGTAAGACACAGATAACAAAACGTTGTTGCGGGTTAGAGCTTCACTCTAGCTGGGTCTTTCAGCAGGCAGCAGAGATGGTTCAGTTTTGCCGATTTTCTAAGTGGGCCGGGTGGTAGAATTGGGAGGCATGAAATACTGACAAAATAACACATCATCCAGAATATTAAAATCAATAACCAACCCACCTGTTGTAATGTGGATGCTTGAAACTGTCGTTTGTATATTTGAAATGTTTGTTGGAAGTGTAAGATTTTTAAAATACTCTTTAATTGGCTGCAGGTAAGATGAATCTGTAAGGCTTACTTCAATGTCAACTGTGTACTCTGGAAGGGGAACGTCAAAAATGTATTCTGAAAGAGAAATAGAATGACACTGCAATATTACTGCTGTATTTAAAGGTAAATCACAAACTGATTTGGCATTTGGGCTCTTTGTTGCTATTTAATGGTAACTTTGGTGGCATTCTGCTTGGGAAATCTTCTTGCTTCCCCCTCAGAAGACACTCTGCCCCTGTTTTATCTGCTGCTTGTTTGAGAAAAGCCAGGTTTCTTTGGTCTCAGAGCAATAGGAAAAGGATATAAGTGGCATAATATATACAGAGAAAAACTGTCTCATCCCTTCTCTCCTTTGAGTCAATAAGTGGATGGGCTGTCAGCCACAGACTGAGGCGATACAGGATTATCCTGTGGCCCCTGTCCTACTAAGAAGATTGGGGAGGGTGTTTTCTACACTGGTATTTCAACTAGCATAGAAGCTGTGCTGATGTATGTCATCATAGGGATGCCATCCAGAGGGACCTGGAGAGTTCTGCTTTCCTGGAGATGACTGAAAACCGGCCCGAAAATGGGAAGTAGCAAATGAATCCTTCTTTTGCTTTACTGAGCAAACTGTCATTATTTCAACCCATGGTTTTTCTCACTTTATCCTTCTGATTCTGCTCCACATCCCATTGAGGGAGAGTGAGTGAGTGGCACTGTGGTGCTTTGTTGGGGTTAGAGCACAATAACACCTCCCCCTTGATGTTCCCAGTTCAGTCCATCAGTAGATGCTGTCCCTAACAGTGATTTCACCCTCAGTTTACAAGAAACCTGCTCTGTTACCACACATTTGTGCACGTACCATTTCGCTTCTGCCTTTGCATATCTGGGTGGAAGCTTTCCTCTCCTAGAGTGCTGTCAATCTGTGGGAAAAAAAGAAAGTGAAGCTCTGTGAGAAGAACAGAGTAAAGCCTTAGCTGCCATTGTTGGCAAAAGAAATTAGGGAAGAAAACACTGACATAAGTAATTTTTTCCCATCAACCCTGGTCCCAATCCTCCAACCTCCCACCCCATCTCCCTCTTTAAACAAAATATTTCTATTTTCCTAGCAGAGGAGTGTTAAACACCAGCTGAGGGGTGTACTGAGACTGCAGATGCCTCTTTGCATATCTCTGCAAGGGAACTGCCCCAGCTTAAAAGGATTTCTGTGTCTGAGCTGCAATCCCTGCTATGGGACGGATATGTGCCCCTAATCCTGGGCCAGCCTTATGGGGGTGGTCCCACTGCTTGGGAAACCCAGCCACTTGGCCTTTGCATCCAGAAACCAGACTCTCATCACCCTTTTCTTTCCTCTTTGCTCTAAGCTTCCACCTCTGCAGCAGCAAAGCCACCCTGAGTAGGAAAAGAAAGGGGATTGAAAAGTCTTGGCTCCAGCTCAGTTGCCAGGTCAGCTACTTTGGGGCCATCAGTAACACACAGTTGACCAGAGCAGTGGTGGCACAGTTTCAATATGACTGGTTTATGCAGGCTGCAGCCAAGTCAGATGCAGACCATCTTATCTTTTTATTATCATGCCCTAAAAATACACTGGCACCACCGTTAGCAAGAAAGGCTAAAGAACAAGCACAGACACAGGCAGGAAATTTGCAGCTTTGCCAGTTTCTTGATTCCTACTGAAACCTTTATTTACAGAAAGGGTGAATAGCTTGGCAACTCTTAAGTCATCTCTTTACATAAAGGAACCATCTGGTGTGTGATTAGAGCTGGGCTTTGCGTCGCAGCTGTGCCAGAGTGAAAATCCCAAGGCGCTCTGGCAGCTCTTGCACTGCTGGGGTATGACCTTCGTGTTAGAGGTTGGCTGCAAGAATTACAGAAATCCCACTGCAATCCATGTCTTGCTCCAGGTTTGGACTCAGTGGTTTCCTTTTTCAATTATTCTCCCAAACAACTGAAGGGTATTGCTAAGTTCCTAAATACTTCACATATTTCACACCATTAAATAATGACTCATTTGCAGGGTGTACCATGGATCAATGCTGCTAAAAAAAAAAAAAAAAAAGGTGTTGCTTTTTTTCATGAAAACTCTGAGTGCTGAGATGGAGACAGCTTGAAAAAAGCAGACTAAGCAAGATACTTGGTCACTATTAGACACTTGCTGAAGTGCAGGTGAGGCTGCTGGAACTAGACATATCCTGGTTTGCCAAGGCAGGGGACAGTGGAAGAACAGGAGTTTCTGTCTTCCTCTTCATGTTTCCATTTTTCAACCTGCTCAGTGAAGGAGGTTCTCCCAATTCTCTCACAATGGAGAAGACAAGAAAAGAAGTATTTTCTGGTCAAACAATAATAGTGATGACCAAGAGTTGGTACATTTGTGGGATAGTTTTATTTACCAGACTATATTAACTATATTAACTTCCACTAACTTGGCTTCTCTGTTCCTCTTTCTGTTAGGGACTATTTGTGCAGAAACTGTCTGTTAACAAACCCATATACAGGATGAAGCACAAAACGGCTTTCCATAATTCACACTACAGATGAAGCAAAAGAGGTATGTGAGGATTATCAAGAAAGTGGGAAACTGAAGTGAAATCTAAGAGCAACATCTGAACACAAATCACTCAGGAGTGGCATTTTGGTCTTGTGGACTTATCTTATTGTCAAGACAGTGGTGAGATTCCTGTCACCCACCTATAATACCTTCGTGCCTGAGCTAGTTTTGTTGACATGTCACTTCTAGGCAAGATATATTTGGATCTTCTGTCATAGGATGGGTGAATTCCATCCAGAGGCAATGCCCACGTAACTGTTACCTAGGCTTAGCTCCAGGGACAGCAACTGAAATCCCCTGCAGACTAAAACAGGTGAGAAACCAGAAGTGTTTTTTTCAGTGCCTTCTGGAGAGGCTTTAAGACTGGGGAGCAAGAGCCCAGTTCCTGGATTTCTCCCTCTCTTTTACACACTCTGGGTTCAGTTTCTCTACCTGATCTTATCCTGACTTCCTCCAAGGTTTTGTGGATGTGAAGGAGAGCATCAGGGTGCTACAAACAGAGACCAAATGAGAACTAAATGGGACTGGGAAAGAATACTCACTACATATGGGAATGGTTTGAAGTTTGAGTCCTGTGATGTCTGGCAGGAGGCTGAGACCAGCAGAACCAGGCAGTGGAGACCTGCAGTGATTGGGGACGGCATTTTTTCCAGTGACTTTGCTGTGTGACCTGAAAAGACAATGAAACAAAATGGAATTTTCAGCTGACTCACACAGTAGGAAATACCAGCGTACTCTAGAGAAACAGTGTTTCGGATTCCTTCAGCACACTCTGCCTGTTCACTCCATCCAGGACAAGACATGGAACAAGGCCTATAATTATTCCTCTGCCAATGCTATCAGACTGTTTCCCTTATACCTCTTCTTTTTTCATATTGGATCTACCTATTAAAATAGGAGAAAGAAATCTCTTGGAGAAAGCAGAGTCCCAAGCAGGTTCCTAACAAGGACAAATGAGGTGCTGGAAATCCATCCACCATGAAGGAAGTTGACTTTGGACCTTCAAGTGTTCCTCACAGTGGTACTTGGGAAATGCACAGTCAGGACATGAGGGAACAACTAGAAATGTTGCTGTTAAGTGAGGGCCTGTTCCGTTGCAGCAGAGAGAGCTCTGCTTCCAGCTGTATCCCACTCAGGAGTGGTCTGTACCAACACCCTGGGCTCAGCTAGAGATTTCTGCATGTTTTTTATGCCTTGGATAACAATGGAAACAATGAAGAGTGGTATCTCCTGGGGAAAAAAATCCCTGTTATCTTGAGTTTTTAGTGTACATCTCCATTAATTGCACTGGAGTTAACAAATAAGTAACCCAGAACCCAAGAATACTGACAGACCAGAACATAATGTGGTGCTTGAAATCAAAACCCAGCTCTTCCAGCTCATTAATACCTAAGCTAATTTATTCACACAGTAGATTGGATGATGAAACAAAGGGAAAGGTAAAACAAACACAGACTTTCATAATAGATGCTGACACATTTATACAACCAAAGGGAATAGAAAATGGGAGGCAAAGAATACATAAAACCCACATATTTTGCTATGAATATGCACTTTCGGCTATTCCTAACAAAGCACTTCCCTACCTTGAGAATTAATGGTTAGTAGAGAGCTACAGAAAAAGGCAGAACTCAAGCAGATTGTGAAAACCGTTTTAAGAGAGGAAAACACTGAGAAAAGACTCCTAAGAATAGTACAGAACAGTACCTGAGAGGATAACAGCAGCCTGATTAAAGCCATGAGCTTTTGTAAAATCATGATCTTTTCGCATTGAAAAGGCTGTTCATCCAAACTCAGGCTTTGCAAGGCTGTGAATCACAAGGTGAAAGCAGAAAAATCAGCACCTCCTGAGATGATAATGAACATTGGCAGTGGCTGCCTACTGCCACTATTGAACACCAGAGCTGGTGCTCCCAAGCAAGCAGGGCACTTTGCTGTGACTTTCTAGCTCAGAAGAGACCATGACAGAAAACTGTAATATCAAAATGATCTGTGGTCTCACCTTGGGAATTGAAAGAGGACAGCAATGAGTTACAGTACTTGATGTCACCAGCGTGGGTATCCAGCAGGGATTTATCACCGAATGTGGTTCTTAGGGAGATCCATCTGGAGTGAGACTTCACCTGGATACTGACCTGGTTGAAACATAGGAAACAAAAGTAGGAATAAATTATTTTCTATTCCAATATAGAGATGTCATCATCAGAGCTCTGCAGGAATGTGGTGTAAGCCTCTGTATCTTACCCTCTGTTCTCAAGTGATGTGGAAAAGGCAGTAGTCAGCAATACAACACTGTGAAAAACTTTACATGATTGAGAAAGTCTGCCTATGAAGATCTGCACTGGGGCCACAGGATGCTGAGTGACTCAGTCATGAAGTTCATGAAAATTTAGCACTGGTAAGTGTAAGGCAGAAAGAAATGATCATGACATTATGTGTTCCGTGATGGGCTCTGAACTGACTATTGCCACTCAGAAATGGGGTCCGAAGAAATGTCAACTGAATTCTGAGATGTAATTGGAAAAGGAAAACTAACTTGAAGATATTTTAGGATAGCAACAGAGGGAAAGACCAAAACAAAAAAAACCAAACCCAAACAAAAGCAAAACAATCCAAACAAATTCAAACAAACAAACAAACAAACAAAACACCTCCATTGTTATGTAGACATTTGAGCTAACACAGCTACTCTTATACTCCTACACAGGTATAAGCAGAAAGCAGGACATCACAGTGATTCAGAACATCTTCCCACCCCACCCCAAAATCTATTTAAAAAAAAACTGTTACAGGGTGTTGGGGTTTTTTTTCAGTTTCCTGGGCATGTCTGTCAGTATACCCAGCATTCCACAAAAGACACTATTTTTCTATTTTGGAAACATCATCCACTTGTAACTCAAGACTTCCATAGATCTAGCTGATCAAAGTGGATCGAGAGGGAAACATTATAAGCTGCCCCTGAGACAGTGGCACGACTTAATAACTGAAGCACTAACAAAACAAAGGTTTCTGGTAGCTTTGTATATGCAGCTATGCTCACAGCATGTGGTAAAATAGTTTAATCTGTACAAAGAACTTGTATTACATAGGTGATGGGTTGATGAAACAGACAGTAGAAAGGGGAAAAGGTCATTAAACAAAATTTATGATGAGGTTAAACAACATCTGGTACAGTTTTGCATTTATCTTTTGCACTGTTCCCAAGCTTGTGTTCATATTCAAATGTTGTGGGTCACCTCTATTTTCAGACACATCCTTTGTATGACCACATAGCTGAAAGCAAATGCCTTGTTAACTGTATATGTAAGACACCATACAGAGGACAACTCATTTAAGAACTGTGCTGCTACTCAGGCTTTGATAGCTATTTAAAACTCCAAAACATCCCCAGCCGGGAATCTAGAAAGCCAGAAAATTAACAAACAAATTGCAAATGGGGAAAAGTATTAATGTTCTTTTCAAGTAATGTGGTTGTCCCCCTCATTCATTTAATTTCTTAATGAATGAAGCGCTGCTGTAAATTTTTCAGTGAGCAAATTCCCAAGTATATATCTGCCTTCAGTGGGTAAAGCAGTTGTGTGCACACATTCCTCATTTTTCATACAAACTGTCTCCTGAAAAGCAATAAGTAACTTCAATTTATAAAGCCTCAGAGAGCTTAAAAGGCCAAATTTACTACCAAGTCTCTTGTTCTCCAGAGCATTCAGGCTGGAAAATATTATTTAAAGTTAATTCTAAAATGCAGAGGATTCTTAGAACTAAATAGCAAAGTCTCACTTTAACCCAGGACACAGGTGAGCTACTTGACCTTCTTTTTACTTTTCCTCTAAGCTTCTCTTTTTCATGAATGTTGCAAAATAATTACACCTTCTCTTGCAAATCCACCCAGCACAATAGTTACCATCACATATGTTTCAGAAAATAAAGATAACACCCAGATATACAACATGATTTACCTTCTCAGGTCGTTCAAAGAGAAGATCTTCTAATTAGATCCATCTTAAACATCCTCTGCTTTCTACAATAGCCCAGGCTGCTCTCTCAAAGAGAAATTAAAACACAGGAACTTGTATAATGAGTTGAACAAGTTATTGCTGCCCGGAAAAGAAGTTGTCTCTAGAGCCTGCACTCAGATTTCAAGTGTGTGTCTGAGCAGATATGCCACTGCAGAAAACCCACAAGGCATTTTAAGAGAAGATATTTCCTGATACCATTCATCAGGTAGTACTCATTATTTCCCCCTGCACAGATCTGAGTCCTCCACTGTCTTATCTGCAGATTAGTGGACTAACTTGTTCCACTGCTGTTACTCACCTGCTTTGTTCTGACAAAAGAGGGTGCTGAGGACTGAAAGCAGCAAAATCATGTTTTGTAGCTATGAAAAAATGTTTGTGGGCTTTGACTTAAGTTATAGAGGAGGAAAACCCCCAAGATTTCCCTGCCTGAGCTCGCAGCATGCTTACTGTGGGCCAGGCCTGGAAAACTCTGGGGACACACGTTTATGCCCTTGGAGAAGCTCTGCAGAGATGCAGATCTATGGCTATGATGGCTACTGTGAAAGGTGGGGAAGAGCAGGAAATTCCAAGAAACCAAAGACAATTCTGATGTGTTATGTATGTTTCTACCCTGAACAAAATGTGGAGCCAAGAACCCACTGCACAAACAGGGGACATCTGTCCAAGTAACAATGGGGCCCTTCTCTGTACAGTGTTTGATCACAACCAGTTCATCAATGGAATTTGTTTCCACAGCAGTGACACATTGAGCTCGTGTAATGTCTGTGGAAAAGCCTGGGATTAAGCTCATGTTGTGGGGGATTATCTTTTAAGCAGTGATTAACCCATGAGATAGGTCTCATTGTCTGCAAACCTGGTCGCTTGCTGCTGCCTGCAATGTGGTGAGTCAGACCTCAGCCTTTTGCAGTAGTTTTAAGGTGATTAAATTGGCATGACTGATGCTCCCTACAGGAAACTAAAGCAGCAATAAAGTGTTGAGCTTGCTTTCACCTGAGTGAGTCTAATCAGCTCAGAGAAGGAAGGGCCCAATGAGTGTCAAGGCCAGAGAGAGGAGAGGAGCAGATAAGTGGTCCCAAGACGGGAAGGGGAAAGGAACAAAGGTTGGCAGACAGGGCAGGATGATAAGGGCAAGGAGGACCTCTTACTTTCTGCCCTAGCAAGCTGTTCAACATGAGTCTATAGTCTATCCCTACAGAAAAAGCTGCATTATTTTCACCCAGTGTTGCTCCCTTGGCTGACTGCTTGCAGGTTTAGATAAGCAGCAGGGCCAGTGCAGAGGCTGAGGTGAAGAGGAGGACAGGCTTGGCTTAGACTGAGTTAGCTGCAGTGGATCCACAGTGCCCACACTGACAGTGCTTGACTGGAAAACTGGTCTGAGTTAAACTCTCCTTTCCCCTCACCCCCTCCTCCTTTTTTGGTGTCTTCTTTTTGGTGTTGCTGTGGCTTTCAACAATTTTAACCAACAGGATGTTGGGGTGTGGGAATGGGAAAGAAGGTCAGGAAGGCTTTCTTAAAAGATGATTTCTGCTCAAGACCTTGTAACATCAAACTGCAGTCTAAAGGTATGAGAAATCTTGGTTTACTTTGCAGAAGAATGTGAAAATTACACAATGCCAGAGCTTTAGGTATGTAATCAACTTGGTATGCGAGCACAGGGGATGTCCTGATCATCCTGATGTTTTTTCCTGTACTCATTAATCCCGTACTGTCATGTCACCAGAAACTGTGAACTTCCTGGATTTTAAAGTTTTAAAGTTTCAGTCCCAGGACATTTTTTGTTTAAACATCTGAGACTGCACTTAACCTTCACAGGCTCAGGAAAACAAGCAAAAGGTGTGTTAGAGGACACCTCCTCTGGATGAGAAGCACTCAGTCAAAATGAGGCAGAGCTACGTGGATCCTAAAATTCACTGGAAATGTGCGGTTACAAAAGCATGTGTACACATTTCATCTGTCACGAACAAAGTAGACCAGTGTAATGTTCCCACACAGGTGCAAACCTTAGAGATGCTGTTCAAAGTGAAAGTTAACAAGGAAACAACTAGGAAATTAGGTTAACACACAGCTCTCTTGACTCACCTACCTTCACTCCAGTCCTGGCCATTAACACTTTAGTCTCATCTTTACAATCCAACCTCAGAAATTTGTGTAACCAAATCCAGTTGTGTATCTAAATGCATAAAAAGATGCCAGAAGCTCTCAGAAGCCGGAAGGAACACTGCAGGTTCTTACTCCATTTGCAATTCTTATTAGTTCTGAGTCTGAATTTTGCGTGTTCAGCCACTCAAAGATTGGTACCTAAATTCATGGTGATGATGTTCAAAATAAGGCAAATCTCATTCTTAGGGTTTTTTTTTGTTTGTTTGTTTGTGTGGGTTTTTTGTTTTTTTTTAATCAAATATTTTCATTTAGAACCTGGGAGATAACAGAAGTGCTCTACATGATGCTGTTGATGTTTTGGCTGGAGTGCTGTGTCCGGATGTTGCTGTGTTGGAGAGCATCCAAAGGAGAGCCTTGTGAAGGCTGACATGATCAGAGTATAATCTTGTGAACAGGTTGTTCGGTTTAGACGGGACAAGACTCAAAGATGGACACAACAACAGTCCGTCAGTTGGTAAAGGACTGGCATGTGTGTTCACAGTGACAGCTGGGTGAAGGATGAAGTGAAGTCACACAATCTGAAGCAAAGATAAATACGCTGGTGATTACAGAAAATGTGTAACTGTAACATTTAAAAGCCTTGAATTAGGCCACCCGGGGCATCTGCAAAGTTTCTTTCAATGGAGGTTTTTAAGAACAGGCAATAAAATTGCTTACATGGAAGAGAGTCTTTGATTCTACCTCCATGAGAGTTTGTGGCAATGGGGTGCAAGGTAGATGGTTTGTTGATCACTTTCAATTTCCTCTGATGGAGGTGGAGGTCAGTCTCTTCACCCAGGTAACAAGCAACAGGACAAGAGGAAAGATTTCAAGTTGCTTCAGGGGAAGTTTAAATTGAATATTGGGAAAAAATTCTTCACTGAGAGGGTTGTCAAGCATTGAAAGAGGCTGCTCAGGGAAGTAGTAGAATCACTCTGCCTGAAAATACTTAAAATACATGTAAACAAGGCACTTAAGGACATGTTTTAGTGGTGGACTTGGTAGTGTTGGGTTAATGGTTGATGATCTTAGGGGTCTTTTCCAATCTAATGTTTCTGTGATTCTATCTTAGACAAATTAGGGAATTCCTTTCTGGACCTCTGCAGTACAATACTCCCACTGGTTTAAGCACAGAGGAGGTAAACTGTACCTGTAGCCTTATCTAGGGTTTCCACAAAACAGTATTTCCAGAGAAGGGCTCTGGTTCACACCCTTTTCTATATCAACTCACATTTTCCATCCTTGTTCATGAAATATATACTTTTTCTTCTTGACCTCTGACTTTTCTATTTCTCTGTAAGCTTTCCTGTGAATTGGTGATGACCTTTTTACATATCCAAATAGCTTACATGGAAAATGAAAATAATTCAGCTCCAGCTATCTGCAGATCAGGCTCAAATCATACCATGACCAAGCAGGACTTCCTGCAAGGAGAAAACAGCTCTGCAGGACTCATGTTTGCAGGACACAGGAGCTGGAATAGGAACCACTCAGCCAGATGGTTGAGAGCACAGAAAACACTGCCTGGCTGAACTGACCAGATTATCACATCCTTCAGGCATTTCTAATGCTCTGAGAGCAGCCGACAGAACTTTCTTTGGGTGTTTTAACACATTCTGGACAGTGCCAGCCAGCCCTGGAACGTTGTCCCAGCGCCACCCCCCCCCCCCCCCC
>NW_020955802.1:87189-89724 GCF_003031625.1 Empidonax traillii
CAGGACACAGGAGCTGGAATAGGAACCACTCAGCCAGATGGTTGAGAGCACAGAAAACACTGCCTGGCTGAACTGACCAGATTATCACATCCTTCAGGCATTTCTAATGCTCTGAGAGCAGCCGACAGAACTTTCTTTGGGTGTTTTAACACATTCTGGACAGTGCCAGCCAGCCCTGGAACGTTGTCCTAGCGCCACCCCCCCACCCCCCGAACAATTCACAGTTGGACTTACTCCTTGTCGCTGGAGAACAGCGATCTGCCAAATCAGTGAGGTTATTCTTGCATGAATAAGCATCAACTGCCAGAGTTATTGGCTAAGCATTAACTCAGGGAAGGAGGAAGATGAGAAACAGTCTGACACATGTAGCACAAAATTAACACTGTCCCAGTTTCTGGTCAGTTGTACAGCTGACCTCTCTGGGAAGGTACCACACCAGTGCTAGACCTCCTGCTGGCCATTCTCATGGGACTAGGTAACAATTCACCTGCACTTGCAGCCATGTCACTGTGTTTAGATAGCTAGGGCTGCTGAGAACTGACTTTTCTTCAGAGTAAGTATCTCTGTCTTCCACAGGGAGGTGTTGCCCACATAGTGCATGGATTTTATGGCCTTACCAGTGTAGCATGATCAAGAGACACCTGGGTTCTACCAGAGACAGAAATAACATGCTGTTGACATGCTGTATAATCCCCCTGGCAGGGTTTGGTAGCCCATGTCTGGTGGCCAGGCTGCTTCTACAGACATTCTCACAGACCTGTGGCCCCTTACTTGGGTTCCCTAGCTCAGAAAACCTCTCTTCATCCAGCAGAACTTGGCCTATTCCACCTTATCCTTCTGTCTGACTCACCCACTTTCTGTCTCTTACAGCCAGTCAAGTTTGGAAGCCTCTCTTATCCTGCCCATGTCTGATTTCTAGAGTCTTTGGGACAACATTTCACATTTGATATCAGACTTAAAGATGAGATTTCCTGGTTCTGGATGCATCTTAAGCACAGTGTTCAGCTCCCAGGTTCCCCAGTACAAGAGAGACTTAGACATACTGGAGTGAGTCCAGCAAAGGGCTGCAAAGGTGATCAAGGAGCTGGAGCTTCTGTCACAACAAGAGAGTCTGAGAGAGCTGGGACTGATTAGCCTGGAAAAAGAAAGGCACAGGAGGATCTTGTCAATGTCTATAAATAACCAATGAAGGGACCTAAAGCAACACTCACTCTGAAGTGACTACTTTGTTAGGGGGTTATAAATGCAGAAGTTGGAACAAGCACTTCTGTATTAGAATACACAGAGTTATCCATCTCCATACAGCCCTCCCAGATAAAGGTATTTTATTCCTGTTGGCTGGAACTTTTCTACAGTCTGTGTCTGGGAACGTAGCTCCTTTTGAGCACACACCTTTGGTATCAGGAGGAAGAGGACAACAAACAACTCTGCAGGCACAGCATGTCTTGAACCAGAAGAGTTCTTGGTGAGGTGAATATCAGTTCATAGCCTCAGTTCTTGGCCCTCTCCTCGGGCTGTAAGACACATCCTGGGTCACTGAGCTCCTTGTGTGGTCAGCCTGCCACATTCTGCTTTAAGGGTTTGTGTCAAGTCTCACTGTAAAAGCCTTTAATTTTGTGCTTTTACTTCTTTTTTCACACTTGGAGACCATTCCTCATCCTTTCTAATGGGTACTAGTCGCTTAATGCCATAAGCAGATTTGCCCTTGGTTGGATCCAAGGATCCCACTTGCTTCATATCCAACATGGGCTACAGCAGAGGTCCTTGGTGTCGTGGTTTTGCCCCCTCAGCCCATCCCTGGGGCTGATGATGGTTTTGTCCAGGTAATTTCCGGACAAAAAGGCCAATCAAAAGTCCAGAAACGCCTTTGCTAATTACATCTTCAAGAAAACGGAAGAGAAGGTTGTTGGCGCAGTTGGAATTAGAGTAGCAGCCATGTAGGGGAGAGGAGTAGCGGCCCGAAGCAGGGCCAGACTCCCTCCTCCCCCAGCTTGGGCCAGGGTGGGGGGAGCAGGTGTAGCACTGAAGTCCTCCCTTCTCTCTTGTAAGAGAGTGAAGAGAAAAAAAAGTTTAAAAGACGGACTGCTTGGACAGAAACCGCTGTGGAAGAATTCCAGCCGAAAGATAACGGAGCTTCCAAGGTCAGAGTTGGCAGCCGAAGCTGCAACAAAGAAAAGTAAAATGCGAAAGGGGGGAGGCTTGTTTCCCCCCTGCCTTTCTGCTCTCTCTCCTTAGCAGGGAAAAGACTGAAAAGTAATCCCTGCCACCTGTAAAAGTTTGTTAGAATAAGGAGACCTCCCATACAACTGATAAAGAAGTCTGTGGATGTACCAAAGAGAACCGAGGCTTCATGAAAAGGACTGAAGTGAGGCAGAGTCCTAGTGAAGATTTATAACCCTGAGGGAAACCTGTGTTGGAGCAGTGACAACTCAGGTGAGATACGAGATCCGTGCGTGTGTGGATCCATACTACTGTTAAAGTTTTTGTAACTCTGAGAAATCTCATGCTGGAGCGAGATGGCCCATGTGAGATGCT
>NW_020955802.1:89745-92354 GCF_003031625.1 Empidonax traillii
CAGGACACAGGAGCTGGAATAGGAACCACTCAGCCAGATGGTTGAGAGCACAGAAAACACTGCCTGGCTGAACTGACCAGATTATCACATCCTTCAGGCATTTCTAATGCTCTGAGAGCAGCCGACAGAACTTTCTTTGGGTGTTTTAACACATTCTGGACAGTGCCAGCCAGCCCTGGAACGTTGTCCCAGCGCCACCCCCCCACCCCCCGAACAATTCACAGTTGGACTTACTCCTTGTCGCTGGAGAACAGCGATCTGCCAAATCAGTGAGGTTATTCTTGCATGAATAAGCATCAACTGCCAGAGTTATTGGCTAAGCATTAACTCAGGGAAGGAGGAAGATGAGAAACAGTCTGACACATGTAGCACAAAATTAACACTGTCCCAGTTTCTGGTCAGCTGTACAGCTGACCTCTCTGGGAAGGTACCACACCAGTGCTAGACCTCCTGCTGGCCTCTCTCATGGGACTAGGTAACAATTCACCTGCACTTGCAGCCATGTCACTGTGTTTAGATAGCTAGGGCTGCTGAGAACTGACTTTTCTTCAGAGTAAGTATCTCTGTCTTCCACAGGGAGGTGTTGCCCACATAGTGCATGGATTTTATGGCCTTACCAGTGTAGCATGATCAAGAGACACCTGGGTTCTACCAGAGACAGAAATATAACATGCTGTTGACATGCTGTATAATCCCCCCGGCAGGGTTTGGTAGCCCATGTCTGGTGGCCAGGCTGCTTCTACAGACATTCTCACAGACCTGTGGCTCCTTACTTGGGTTCCCTAGCTCAGAAAACCTCTCTTCATCCAGCAGAACTTGGCCTATTCCACCTTATCCTTCTGTCGGACTCACCCACTTTCTGTCTCTTACAGCCAGTCAAGTTTGGAAGCCTCTCTTATCCTGCCCATGTCTGATTTCTAGAGTCTTTGGGACAACATTTCACATTTGATATCAGACTTAAAGATGAGATTTCCTGGTTCTGGATGCATCTTAAGCACAGTGTTCAGCTCCCAGGTTCCCCAGTACAAGAGAGACTTAGACATACTGGAGTGAGTCCAGCAAAGGGCTGCAAAGGTGATCAAGGAGCTGGAGCTTCTGTCACAACAAGAGAGTCTGAGAGAGCTGGGACTGATTAGCCTGGAAAAAGAAAGGCACAGGAGGATCTTGTCAATGTCTATAAATAACCAATGAGGGGACCTAAAGCAACGCTCACCCTGAAGTGACTACTTTGGTATGGGGTTATAAATGCAGAAGTTGGAACAAGCACTTCTGTATTAGAATACACAGAGTTATCCATCTCCATACAGCCATCCCAGATAAAGGTATTTTATTCCTGTTGGCTGAAACTTTTCTACAGTCTGTGTCTGGGAACGTAGCTCCTTTTGAGCACACACCTTTGGTATCAGGAGGAAGAGGATAACAAACAACTCTGCAGGCACAGCATGTCTTGAACCAGAAGAGTTCTTGGTGAGGTGAATATCACTTCATAGCCTCAGTTCTTGGCCCTCTCCTCGGGCTGTAAGACACATCCTGGGTCACTGAGCTCCTTGTGTGGTCAGCCTGCCACATTCTACCTTAAGGGTTTGTGTCAAGTCTCACTGTAAAAGCCTTTAATTCTGTGCTTTTACTTCTTTTTTCACACTTGGAGACCATTCCTCATCCTTTCTAATGGGTACTAGTCGCTTAATGCCATAAGCAGATTTGCCCTTGGTTGGATCCAAGGATCCCACTTGCTTCATATCCAACATGGGCTACAGCAGAGGTCCTTGGGAAGAATTTTACAAAAAGTAAAGTAAGCTTGGAGCAGCACATCTTCAGAATGTTCTTTCCCCTTCTGGCTACCAGAGGTGCAGATACTTCTGGAGGCAAAAGCAAGTCCTTGGTGTTTAACAACTCTAATGCCCTCTCAAGCTGTGCAAATGAGGTAAACTGTAAGAAAACCTAGGAGTGTCCCACATCTATAATGCCCAAGAGCAAGGAGGTCTGAATTCCTTTGCTGGCTTTGAATCTGCTACTCTTAGGGTCAGGTTTGGTCCTTAATTGTCAAACTGGATGGTGCATATTTTCTCCATGGCCTCATACCAGCACACACCACGTTTATATTCCCCATCAGTTGTCTAGGCTGAAGAGTCCTATGCCATCCTAGCACAGCAGTCCTCCCACCTCTTTGGTACTTGTTCTGCATTTTTCTAATTGAGCTTTACCTTTTTTGAACTTAATTAATCTCTATTGTCCCTATGCCAGCATTTTCCTGTGGCTTAAACAGTTCTGCCTCCCTTCAGCTGTTTTGGGTGAAAGGCTTATGGTGCCATGAGATCTGTGGAGGTGAAGGATGCATGGAGAGAGGAACCAGGAGCTGCCAAAGGTTGGGAGGTATGAAGGAAGAGATGTGTGACTGGCACAGGACAGTCCAGCTCCATGGCTTCCCAGAGCCTATGGCAACTGAGCCTTGGTTTGACCCTTTTCAAACAGCTATAGAACATATTTTCAGAGGCTCGATCTGTGGGACTAAAGCCTTGTTTTCAGTGCCTGTCCTCAGTGCCTGTCTAGTTTTGTTATTCCTCAGCCAAAACAGAAGAGCTTTCCTTTCTCTGCATAAAGCATGACCT